>NW_007731430.1:103270-110057 GCF_000696425.1 Galeopterus variegatus | reverse complement strand
TGAATATTTGGAAAAATAATGCAATCTACCCAAAAAAAAAAAAAAAAAAAGTATGAGACATGACTGTTCAATGTCTTGTTCTCTGCTGGAGCACTAAAATGCTGGTCTGACCCATACCTTGCCAGCCTTTCTTATAATTTATAGCTTCATCCTTGTGACAACAAAATAGAAAAGCTGAGGAGTAAGATTTGCAAAAAAATATTTTGTTGGCGCTCAGGGTACCAAATATATTTCAAAAAAGGAGTGTCGTGAAGAGACCTTCAAACTATAACCCACCGACTGTCTCCTCCAGGAAGCCTTCCTGGATTAGTCCAGTCGTCTCCTACTTACCAATTCTTTTTATGACTGTCTTCTGCCTCTGCCCTTACTCCATCAATGAGCCCTTCTTCTTGTGGTAATACAAAATAATGATGAATGTATATTTTACTGCTTGTTTTTACTTAAATTGGAAGTTATCTAAGAGCTGAGGTTGCTGTGCAGTAGAGTGAAAGTCATTGTGTAACTGTGAAGTTCCTTAAAATCATACCAAACCCTGACTTGGTTATTCTATTTACTTCTCAGAATTAGAAAGCAATTTGGTTTCAAAACCTTTTATTACTTAGCTCCCCCTGCCTTTAAGATATAGTGTAAAGCATAGGCAACATTCACTCATTCATTCGTTCATTCATCCATTCAGCAAATATTGAGTGCCCACTATCTTCAATGCATAAAGCCAGGTACTGAGTTGAGGCACTAGGTGCTAAGTTTCTGCCCTCATGGGCCTTACCTTTTAGTGGGAGTGGGACCCAGGCAGATCAAATAATCATACAAACATGTTGTTACCAATCATGATAAACACCAGCAGAAAACTTAAAGAGTGCTCTAAGAAGATAAGATCTATTGATTTTGTGTGTCTGTAAAGGCTCCCCTGAGGAAATGACAGTGAAGCTGTGATCTGAAGGAAGGGTGTCAGTCCACTATATAAAGAATGACGGGAAGACAATTTAAAGATAGTGCAGAAGCATGTGCAAAGGCCCTGAGGTGGGAGGAAGGGAAAGAAAGGCCATTTGGGAAGGAGCACTAAAAGCAAAGCAGCCCACAGTGTGAGAAGCAGGCAGGGTCAGTTACTCAGAGACTTGAATGCCAGGTCAAGAGTTTGAGTCTTTATCTACTGAAAAATTTTAAGAGGAAGTGGCATGATAAAACTTGAATTTTTAGATGCCACTCTGGTTGTCATGTGAAATGGACTGGAGAGGGACAAATGCAGAGCAGGATACCAAGAAAAAGTCTTTTGCAGTAGTAGAGATAGGAATTTTTGCTCAGTGCAAAACTGGCATCTGAAAGTTGGATGTGCACTACTGATTTTCTGGATCTCTTTAGTTCTAGCAATTAATTAAATAAATTACACTGAAATCTAGCAGATTTTAAAAACCTGTGTTAAATTGGCTGTGGTTCACGATTTACAAGACTATTCAAAACATACCTCTGAGATACATAATTTCAACTATACCAGGGGTATAGGTCTATGACTTTCTAATGATCTCAATAGATGGGTTTCAGGGAATTCATGAAACCTCTGAAAGTCCATAAAAATTGTGTGTGATTATGCTTATGTGTTTTTCTTGGGAGAGGGTTCATAAATCTTATCAGATTATTGATCCCTAAAAGGTTAAGAACCACTGATTTACATTATCACTTGACCAACCCATAGTTACTCCATCACCAGGATGCAATTCTGAATAAAACACCTTGAACTGGTGGAAAAGTGTCAAATGTTTGAGTTCCTCTTTCCCAGAGAAGAGTGGTTGCTGGGAATTGGAGCCCAGCCAGAGACTGTATTTTCTAGCCCTTTTGCATCTCTGGGGGTCATGTGACTACTTCTGATCAATTGAACATATGCAGAAATTTTGATTGGCACTCATGTCCAAAGTTGGGCAAGTGTGTGATATGCCTTTTTCTGAATTTTCCCATCTCTAGTGACCTTAGAAGCTACTTTTCAAAAATGGCAGTACCACAAGATTGAAGAATCCTTAATTCCTGATTCATGGAGGCAGCCAGGAAATCTGTCCAACTATGAACACCTGCATTGGATTTTGGTGATTAAGAAATACATTTTTATTATCTTATGCAATTGAAATTTACGGTTATTTGTCAGAGCAGTTAATCCACCCTGGCATACAGAAATAACCTCTCACATAGGAAGATACAGCAAAATAGGTGTGTTGGCTAGGGAAAAGCCCTCTTTGGATTTCTTCCTGGAACCAAGAAACAACACTGCCTTTCAGACCATAATTTCTTGGTGTCATTTTGCAATGTGTAAGTTACTCTGGGCTCAAATTTCTCACAACTTCTCTTCTTGGTTTGCATGAGAGTGTGATATCCATAGATAGTTAATATAAATGGCTTTTAACCACATAAGATCCGTAACAGCAATTTTAATAAGGTAAAAGAGAGCTGCATTTTAAGTAAGTAGAGATATTTATTCATTCATTCATTGATTTATCTAAGAAATATTTTGTTTATGAGTTTCTTTAATGTGCTGTAAAATGTACCCAGGATTTTAATCAGGTACGGTAAGGTGAAAGACACGTAGACAACTTCCTTTGAAAGAAGTATTACTGCTTATAGTTTGCAAGAGGATAGGGCATGCTGTGTCACACAGGGCCATGTGGGGAAGCACCAGGGCTGCTCAGGAGATAGAAGGTGAGGGGAAGGATGAGCAATCACCTTTACTTCGGTCTTCACCAGAAGAAATCGGTGAGGCAGGGTAGGCAGCTGAGCAGGCTTAGGATTGAATAGTGTAGATAGTTTGGGTAGGCTCTGGGCTATATGGGTGATCTCCAGTTGTGCAGTAGCTGGCCTTGGGATGATTTAGGGCAGGAGGACTTTGGACTGCAGAAGCCTGATAAAGGAAGGCATATGAACTCTGGATTAGTTGGTTTGTTTATGAAACATGTGCTTGAAGACAAGTTTTTTATTGTCTCCAGGGATTAACTAACCTGGGAGGTGCAATTCATTCTTGGTCTTCAAGGCTCCAAGATGTCAAAGCATTGTGAAATGTAGAAATAAAAAACATGGTTAATAGATAACATATCAGACATACGCAAAAGACACTAGAGTCTATGTAAATAAAGTTGACCAAATAAATACAACCCAGATTTACCTAATATTCAATAGGCACAGTTTGTTATCTTATTAACCCACACCATGGAAGTCATTTTGGTCACTGCACATTTCTACGAAAATTATTCATGTAAACATACACATCAAGTTACTCAGGATTAAAATAAAGTCATGGGTCCTTCAAATTGTTAAAAGGAGGTTTTTGAAGAATTGTCTAAGTGCTTTGGGATTTAAATTAGAGTTTACATTGAAACATGAACCTGGAAAATATGCAGAGTCTGCTGTGGTTCTGGCAGCTAAATACAATCTCCATTAACAAGTGTCTTTAGTCTCTCCCACCCCACAAAGAACAACATTCTGAGAGTCCAATGCCTAAAACTTTGTAGAGGCTGCCCACCGCCTACTTTCAACATATTTAAATTTCAGTCATTTAGCAACCACTTTCTCAACTTTTGCTGTGTCTGTGAAGCATCTCTTTTAATGTATTCTCATTTTTTTTCTACAGATCAACTCATCATGGTGCTATGTGTGTTGGCTTCAACTTCAGCAATTTTTGTATCTGTAATTGTGGATTTAATGTGCTAGTCACCTATTTTTTCAACTTTGTATGAAAATCAATACACAACTACTAAGAAACTTTAAAACATCATTTGTATACCATGCAACAACACATTGGTTACTACCAGTGGTAGCCATGCCACCCTTTGGAAAAGCCCAGCTGGCAAGATGGGGCTCAGACCACTGAGCACACTTTTCCAGGCTCCTTGTGATGTAGCTGCTGACTCCTTCTTTCCTACCATCCTCTTTGATTGTCCAGGCATCAGTCATATTGACTGTCCATAATTCCCAGGCTATTGTATGCTTTGTCTTGCTTCCACACCTGCCTAAACAGTTTCTGTGCCTTTAACACTGCAGTCCCCCACCCCAGATGGACCATCTGCTGCCTCTAAAAGTCTCCAATTTCTTCTCTCTCCTCACAGCCCCAAACCTGAGTTGCCTCTAGTTGCTGCTTCCCTATTGCAGGTTTGTGTCTTTATACTTGGTGCCTTTGGGATGATGGGTAGGTGTTATTTTCCACTAGGATTAAGTCTACCTTTATCTCTGGATGCTGCCTTCTGGGGCTTCTTAGTTTCAAACTCTAAAATGCATGGGCCAATCGTATCCCATCCCACTCAGTTTTCGTCCCAGGTTTACAGAATCCTGGTCAGGGTACAACATTGCAGACTGTCCCACTTATCCAAAGTGAAAACAAGTCTTTTCCATAGCAATTTTCTCCACCTGGAATGCCCTTCCTCTCCCTGACCTTCTGGAATGTTCCTACTTAGCTCGCAAAACTCAGGTCCAATATTACCACCTCCTGGAAGCCTTCCTTGCTCTCCCTAGGCAGAGTTACATTTTTCATGTTCCATTTCTACATAGTACTTACTGTAATTGCTGTAATTATTGGTGTAGATATCTGTCTCTCCTGTTTGTTTGAGGACAGACAAGGCAGGGAATATATTTTAGTTATCTTTGTTTTCTCAGCACTTAACAC
Source organism: Galeopterus variegatus (assembly GCF_000696425.1). NCBI lineage: Eukaryota > Metazoa > Chordata > Mammalia > Dermoptera > Cynocephalidae > Galeopterus > Galeopterus variegatus. The sequence continues at coordinate 105,421 of NW_007731430.1, read as the reverse complement.
AATGCCTAGTACATTGAAAGTGCTTAAATGAAGTTTATGGGATGCATGAATAAATTAATAAATGGGAAATGTATTAATTCATTTATGTACTTTGGAATAGAGCTTTGAAATTTAGTTGGTAGGAGAAGTGTTCCCACAATAAAATAATGTACGAGATGACTAGTCATTGAGCTCTCCCCCAAGTCACCACTCCACTCTCCCATCCCCCAACTCCCCGCCCCCCCGACTCCTGGGCATAGGAGACCCATGGAATAGTAAGAGTTTTACTTACAAGATGGAACAGGAAGTGACCTGTGACCCAGGGGTGAAATGTCAGGTTCATGCCCAATTTCCAGAGATTCACTAAACTAAGTCCTGTGAAAAATTTTGTTAGGTCTAAACACTAAGAAAAACACTGGATATTTACACAGTACATTTTCCCCTAGTTTAAGGGGAAGGAAGAAAAAAATGTGAAAAGGGGAGGGAAGCCAAAATTAAATAAGCCAGCTGGTTTAACTTCTCTTTTTACATATTTCCCCTCACAATCCTCTCTTAGTCATAAAGCCTTTCCCAACCACTTTACTGCTTTTCATTTGGCTGAAATTTTTCAGCTTTTTCTACACTTAAAAAAAAATACAGAATGAAAGGTTGAGTAGATTGTGACTTTATCTTCTCTTTCTGGTCTGTCCTTCCCCCTCCCACTGACACACACACACACACACACACACACACACACACACACACACACACACACACACACTGCTGTCCTATTGTGTTTGGTGAAAACCACTTTCTGATAACAGCTACCCAGAAACAGGATCTCTGCTCTTCCATGAGCAACAAAGCCCATCTTTCTTGAGGTGCACATGCGTTAGAGGTCCCTCCGCACCCCCTGCCTGCCAGTGCCACCCTCCATTCCCCAGCCCCCTTGCGGGTAGGGCTTCCTGAGAAGCAAGAGGAACAGCTGCTGCACAAAAACAGTTTCTTAACAGAGCTAGTAAATAGAAGAGGCCCGATTTTCTTGAACTTTTCCACCCCTGCATCATCCTTAGAATGAGTGTTTTGATTCTGGGCTGCGAGGGGGATGGGGAAGAGAAGGGAGTCTCCCTTTTCACTTTGTGTTTCTCTGTCTTTCAAAATAAAAGAGAGAAGTGTTCATTGGGGAATTTTGTTTAGTAATTTTGTTCCAGTCTTAAACATCAACTAAAAAAAAAAAAAAATACATTGTGGTGTGCGTGGGTGTGCGTGCGCATGCATGTGCGTGCGTTTCTGTGTGTGTGTGTGTGTGTGTGTTTAGCAACTCCATTGTAAGAGGAGTTGCTCAATAAAAGAGGCCACTCTTTCCCTTAGAGGCTGGGTGATTTGCTTAGCAGAGGAGAATCTGGCTGAAGTCAGTCCAGCAGGCCCCTGCACTCAGAAGAGATGACAAATGACAGGGACTTTGCACACTTGTAGCACTTCAGCATTTCCAAGTGGGTAAAATAATGTTAAGTCCTTCAAAGAATCAAGTAGGAATCCACATGCTCTGTTCAGCCCTCAGACAGGAGTCACCTGATAATGCTTCCATCATATGATATTGAGACATTCCTTTCTGCAAACACCTCTTGCCAGCTTGGGAATGTTTTATCTGCATGGAGCTCAAGGTTTGGTGGCTGCAGATTGTGGTCTGGGAACCCCGGCCCCCGAAATACATTGCCTTACAAACTTCCAACTGAGTAGCCTGATGCGGTGGATCCTCTCTTTTTGAAAAATTTAGTGAACAAGAAGTAAATCAAAGCTTTGAGCCTTGCTTGCTAGGGTGCCCTTGTGCATGGAGCTCAAAGGAGATACTTCTCTCCCTCTCCCATCACTAACAAAAGGCCCTCTAATCCTGATTTCCTTACACAAAAACAAAGTGTAAAACCAACTGAGGGACTGGAAATAAAATGAAAGCTGGAGGAGCAGCTGGCACATTAATGCCCCTGAAAGCACTGCTGGCACCTCACCCTGAAACCCAATCACGCTGTCTCCATGGGGGCTGGGGATGGATTTAGTTTTGCAACAACACAATGAAGTATATTTTTAACAAATAAACACGATTTTGGCAGAAATGTAGGCATCTTTAGCCAGTAAATACTTTGTGTACTAGCTATCAACTCTCCATTCCCCCCCCCCCCCCCCCCCCCCCCCCCC
>NW_007731430.1:68069-103132 GCF_000696425.1 Galeopterus variegatus | reverse complement strand
AACACGATTTTGGCAGAAATGTAGGCATCTTTAGCCAGTAAATACTTTGTGTACTAGCTATCAACTCTCCATTCCCCCCCCCCCCCAGGCACCACCACCATGAGTGAAATAAAAGCTGGGAAAAGAAACAAACTCCCACAAATGCATTAAACCAGGAAAGATGTCTGTGCTCCCACATTACAACCAAATATTACCTCTCCTGATTAGCCACTGCCAAAACAACCCTCAGTAATTTTATTTGCATTTTCTGAAGTCTTAAATCTAGGCTAATAGCTAGCAATGTTTGCATTTAATCATCATGTTCTGAACTCTGTCTCTGGTCACCTTTTCCCAAAACAAACACAGCCCAAGCTTCTGGGAAATCAAAGTGCCAAGTTTTCAAGGCAGGTTAAGTAAAGAGTCATGCTTAGAAGAACACAATTCTTCTTTGAATGTTTTGGTGTCAGTGTCGGAGGATTCTTTGGGACCCACAATGAACAAGATTTGGGAACACAGCCAGCTTTTCTTAATACCTTGGCCAGGAAATCGCAGCTGCTGTGTGTCGGCTCAGGGGAGATTTATTGGGAAAGAGTAAGTTTTAGTTAATTTCAATAGCTCATGAAGTCACATGTGACTGTCACCCAAGGGTCCAGATACTCTCTTCAAGGGAGAGATAACTGTGAAAGACAAGTGCAGAGGATGCTGAAAGTAGGAAAAAAGAGTCACAGAAGAGAAAGAACATTCATGTGGGATTCAGGCTGCAAACAGGGAAAATCCCAGAGAAAGAATCCCTTCTCTTTTTCTCAGTGCTACTCCTAACTCCCCGTGGCTCAAAGCCTCTCATAATTGGGGTTTGAATTGGAGTGTTTCCCTAGGCTGCAGAGTGTGATCACACTTAATTTCAAGTAGCAAAGTCCATTTCAACCCATATTTTCACACTGACAGGGTGAATCTGAATAATAGGTGTATTGAAGCTGGCTTTGGAATGACATGCCCAGCCGATCTGAATGTTACTTATAAAAAAGAGAATGCATTTAATAGTTCAGAAACTACTTTTACTGACCCTAGAATCACCTCAGGAATCCTGTTAAGAGCAGCTCTTTGCATGTGCTATTAAGAAGGGAGTATTTTAACCAAATGTTCCCTCCTGGGTCTAGCTCCTTCTGTCTCCTCTGGGGTATTTCACCCCAGCCCACCTTAAGCTCTGCCAAAATCCCCAGCTTCTTTTCAGTTCCCTGACTCCTTGGCTTCAGAGCCTAACTCGATTTTCTTTGTCTTCCTAGCTCTGACCAAGCCTTCTGTGTTTCACTGGTTTTGTTTCAGATCTCTGAATCTGAGTTATTTCCCAAGGTTTAGGTCCTGGTGGTATCACAGGATGCTTTTGCCTAGTGAAGTCTGACTCTGCAGAGGCTCGGGATGGCAGAGCAGTTCCAGGTTTCATGTCAAGACAGGGATAGAACAACTTCCAGAGGAAAATGGATGCCCAGCTGACTTTTCAATCTCATTGTCTAGTTTTGTGTTCCATGCACATTCCTAACAGAGATGGGAATGACCATTGTTGGCTTAGACCAGTCAGTATCTACCCTCTGGATCTGGGAACAAGTTCAAGAGAAGCACATGGCTCAAGGGAGGTAGGGTGTAGCTAAATGAAATGGGAATTTGGTTAGGAAGGTCAAGGTGGGGAGTAGATGTTAGATGCTGCTGTTCTTTGTCTTTCCTAAGAAACTCATGGACGTGGGATTTTAATTGCTTCTATGCAGATGAATCCCAAATCATTACTTCTGGCCAAGACCCCTCTTGATCTCTAGCTATACATCACTCACTTTCAATGCTGTTACTTCTAATTCAACTTATGTAGATGAAACCCATCTTCTCTTTTCTCTCCTCCATTTCCCTAAAACTGGGTCTTTCTTCTGCCCTCCCTGTTCCTCTTTGTGGCAGCACCATTGTTTTTATCTTTTAAGCTTTCTCTTTATACCCTCCCTGTCCCTCGCCTATATTAAATTCATCACCAAATCCTGTTGATTCTTCCTTGGAGGGATTTTCTCTCGTTTCTCTCTCTCCTTCCACTTTTGCTGTTATCACTGAGTTTAGACCCGTGTCACATATGCCTCAACTAACTCCTTGACAGGCCTCTCTTCTTTCAGTCTCTTTCCCCTCTAATCTACATTGTAAACAGACACCAAAAAAGCCTTCTGAAACAACTTCAATCATGTCACCTCTTCACTCAAAAATCTTTATTCCTATTACTTCAAGATTTAGTACAAATCCTTAGCCTTGTATTCAAAGTGACTTTTCTCAATCTGATTCCAACCTGCCTTTAGCAATTTCTCCCACTACTACTGCATATGAACATTTCAGCAACCATAAAGTTCCACTCATGGTGTCTTCAAACACACTCTGAGGGCCGGCCCGTGGCTCACTTGGGAGAGTGTGGTGCTGATGACACCAAGGCCACGGGTTCGGATCCCATATAGGGATGGCCGGTTCGCTCACTTGGAGAGTGTGGTGCTGACAACACCAAGTCAAGGGTTAAGATCCCCTTACTGATCATCTTTATTAAAACAAACAAACAAACAACAAAAAACTCACTCTGTACTTATAGAGAGACAATATAGGTTTGATTCCACAGCCTGCCACTTGCTAGCTGTAAGTCTTTAGGTGTATTACCTTGCTTTTAGGAGACTCGCATTTACCTATAAATTAATTTTTAGGTGAGTGTGTTATTCCATTTTCTGTTGCTTGTAACAGAATACCTAAAACTGGGTAATTGTAAACAAACAAAATTTATTCCTTACAGTTTGGAGTCTGGGAAGTTTGAGGTCCAGGGGGCCCATCTGGTGAGAACCTTCTTGGTGGGAACTCTGTACAGGGTCCTGTGGTGATGCAGGCAAACACATGGTGAGAATGGCAAAAGCTTTTTCATGTGCTCACTTGCTCTTCTTATAAAGCCACCCCTGTGACAAGCCACTAAACCATTAATCCATTACTCCACAAATGGATTAATCCATTCACAAAGGCATAGTCATCACAATCCAATCATCTCATGAAGGCCCCAATTTTCAACACTGCCATAGTCTGATTTCCCACCCTTAACACTGCTACAACGGAGGTCAAGCTTCAATGGGTTTTAGAGAAACATTCAATACACAGCATGCTGCCCCTGACCCCCAAACCCATGTCCTTCTCACATATAAATACATTCATTTCATTCCCATAGCCCCAAAGTCTTAACTTGTCCCAGTATCAACTCAAAAAGTCCAAAGTCTGGTTTGTGAAATTAAAACAAGTTATCTTTTCTATGATATAGTAGGGGGAACTGGTATAAGACAGAAATTCTTATTCCAAAATGGAGAAATGAGCCAAAAGGAAGGGGTAACAGATCCTAAGCATGTCCGAAAAAAAGAACAGGTGTTAAATATTAAAGCTGGAGAATAATCTACCTTGACTCCATTTTCACCATCCTCTGCATGCTGGTGTGGGGGCTGGGCCTCCAAGTCCTTGGGCAGCCATGCCCCTTTAGCTTTCCTGGGTTGAGGTCACGCTTCAGCAATTTCAGGCTGGCATTGCATGCTGGTAGCTCAACAATTCTGGCATCTCAGGAGTAGTCCCACTGCCACGGTTCTCCTAGTCATAGCTCTGGTAAGTTATTCCCTGCTGTAACTCTGATGCCACATTTCTGCATGGCATTGCTCCGGTGGAGGCTTTTTGTGGTGACTCTGCCCCTACAACAGATCTCTTTCTGGGTTTCCAGGCTTGTCAATGCATCCTTTGAAATCTGGGTGGAGGGTACTATACCTCCACAGTTCTGGCATTCCGTGAGCCCACAGACCTAACACCATGCGAACACTGCCAAAGTTCCCAGCTTGTATCTTCTAAAGTGGCAGGTCCAGCAGCAGGGCCAATTTAGATATGGCTTGAGCAGCTGGAGCAGCCCAGGTGCAGGGAACAGCATCTGAGGTGGCCCTGGGCAGCAAGCCTGTGGAGGGTGCCCCAAGCCTGTTTTCTGAAACCATTCTGTCTTCCTAGGCCTCTGGGCTTGAGACTGGGGTGGCGGGGGGAGCAGCCTTGAAGATCTCTGAAAAGCTTTTGGGGGTCTTTCTTCCATCCTCTTGCTGATCCCTTCTTTCTGTACTGATCTCCTTAGCAGATGGTCACTGGACTACACCCTTGGTTTCCTCTCCTGAACATACTTTTTCACTCTTTACATGGCCAGGCTGAGAGTTTTTCAGTTTTTTACCCTCCAAATCCCTTTTAACTGTAAATTCTGCCTTTACATCATGTCTTTGCTGCCAAAATCCAGAGTGAGCTATTAGAAGTAGCCATACAGCACCTGAATGCTTTGCTGCTTGAAAATTTGTTTTGCCAAATATCTGGGTTCATCACTTTTAAGTTCCATATTTCATACAACCCTTGTGCATAAATACAATGCAGCCAAGTTCTTTGCCAGTTCATAACAAGGGTGATCTTTGGTCCAGTTTCCAATAAGCTCCTTTTTATTTACATCAGACCTCCTCAGAATGGCCTTTACTGTCCATATTTCTATCAGCATTCTGGTCACCACCATTTAACCAGACTCTATGAAGTTCCAAACTTTCCCTGATCTTCTTGTCTTCTAAGCCCTCACTAGGGTCTACACTTTTTCTAGCCTACTCCTCCAAATTCTTTCAGCTTCTGTCCATAAGCTGTTCCAAAAGCTTCTGTTCCAAAGCTGCTTCCACATTTTCAGGTATTCATTACTAGCAATACCAACTCTTGGACCAATTTTCTGTGTTAGTCCATTTCTGTCATTTATAACAGAATTCCTGAAAGTGGGTAATTTATAAAGAAACAAAATTTATTTCTTACAGTTTTGGAGGCTGGGAGGTCCACAGTCTAGGAGGTACATCTAGTGAGGGCCTTCTTCTTGGTAGGAGGTCTCAACAGGGTCCTGTGGTCATGCAGCAAGCGTGTGACAAAGATGTCAAGAGCTCTTTAACATGCTGACTTGCTCTCCTTATAAAGCAATGAGTGCCACTCCCACGATAACCCATGAAATCATTAATTCATTCCTCCACAAATGGATTAATCCATTCATAAGGGTGTAGTTATCATGATCCAGTCACCTTTTAAAGGCCCCACCTTTCAACACTGACATAGTCTGATTTCCCACTCTCTTAAACACTGTTACAATGGGGATCAAGTTTTAGTGAGTTCTGTGGTGGGACATTCAATCCACACCAGTGAGGCATAAATAGGATCACATGATAAAGAATGCATGGACCATGGTAGGTTCTCCATAAAAGTTTATTATTGAACAATGAGTCGCAGTTCTTGACATTATGTCTTAAAGGAACATTTTAAAGCTAGACCTTTGAAAGTCTTGACCTATCTTTGAAGTTTTACCTCCCTCTTTTCACTTTTCCCCCTTTGGACTCAATAATATAGACTGTCCACTCACTAGATAGTGCAAGCTCTGCCAAATACCTCTGTTCTTACATATATTCCTACTCCCTATAAAGTTCTTCCTTCTTTGCCTACCTAGAGAGCTTTGCTTATCCTTTGAGATCCAGAGGAAAAGTCTTCTCTTCCGTAGGCCTTTGCATGGAATGAATGGTTCCATTCCTCCTCCAAACTCCCACATATATTTAGTTTTGTGCCCCAGTCTATTTCCACTCTAGCCCTATGTGCCCACTCAATGCCAGGAATCATATTACTTCTTTTTAATTCCCTTGCCCACAGCTCAGAAGATGTTTAGTAAACTTCTGTGTATTTGATTTAATTTAATTGTATTTTAAACCTGAGAAAAATGAGATATCACTTCTTTACTTAAAATTCTTTAATAGACTCCAGATGCTCTTCAAATAAAACCCAAATTCTTGGTCTACAAGGTCTATATTGTGGTCTGAATTTCTTCAGCTTCATCTTGTAGCTCTCTGTCTTGCTCACTGTGCTCTAGATGTACTGGTCATTTTTTAGTTTTTTAAGCAATCCAAACTCACGCCTGCTTTAGAATCTTTGAATGTGCTCCTCCCTGGAACACCTCTCTCCCCAGCTCTTTATATTTCTGGCTTTTCATCCATCAGGGTCAGCTTCTTCCATAGGCTTTCCATGACCAGTCTATCCAGAATGCTAGCCTAGCACCCTAGTTACTCTATCACATTCCTTCAGTTTATTGCTTTAAAAAAAACCCATCTAAATTCAAAATTGTCTTGTCCCTACATTAATGTTCATTATTTGAATGTAAGTCCCTTAGAATAAAATCCAAACTTCTTAACTTGTTTTGCAGGGTCTACTGTCTCCAACCACATCCTTAAATACTCTTTCCTTTGCTACGATAACACAGTAGTAACGCTGGATTTTTTTTAACACTTCTCAAACATGGTAGCTTCATTCTCACCCTAGGTTCTTCACACTCATCATTTCTTCTCCTAGAAATCTCTGTCCTTATCTCTTTCTGAGATGCTCAGTTTCCCTGGGGTTGGATTGCAGGCTACTCCCATGAGTCTCAAACAACTCCTCTAGAACTCAAGCTCCTCCTCTGAGTCCTGAGATACTGTTGCTTATTGCACGTATTTCCAGCACCAACACATGGAGATTGAGACTGCAGGAGGCAGATTTATGTAATCCCAGTGGTTGAGCATGTTCAGTAGAAAGGAGTTTATCCTATGAATGACCTTTCACTGGAGGTGCTAGAGAGTGCTTAGCATATTTTAAGTGTATTCAGTGGAATTCGACCAATGAGCGTGCTCCAAAGGCATCAACTGAACATGTGCAAGGCTATGTTATGTAAACTGTTACATAACCGGAAACCACCCCCTTAGTTAGATATTCATTAGATAACACAGATATCTAGATATAGATAGCCAAACAATAAAAGTAGAATCCAGGAAGCAGGTGGAGCTGTTGCTCACTCTCCCTGGAGCCAGCCCACACTTCACCTGTGAGGTGTGTATACCTTACCTTTTTGTGTTAAACCTGCCTTTAGTGGGCTGCTTCTCACTCTCAAGCCAGCCTGCAGTTTCTCTGTGAAGTGTGTACTTCTTACTTTTGCATTAAACTTGCTGTGGATGCCTCTCACTCCCTTGAGCCAACTCTCACTCTGTCTGTGGAATGTCTTATTCTTTGTGTTGAACCTGTTTTCACGTTCTACTCTGACATTCCTGCACTACTTTTCAGTACAAATACTTTTTCTCAGGAAGTCTTTCTTTCCTTGACCTCCCAAAAGAGGAGCCCAATTCTCTATCACACCCTAATTATTAATTTTCCTAATTAATTTTCCCTATTAATTTTCCTAATTATTAATTTTCCCTATTAATTTTCCTTATAGGACTTGTCCATATCTAAAGTTATCTTTTTATTTATACCTGCCCTGTATCATTCAACTTGATATATCCAATGTCTAGATCAGTGCTGGGGTCAGAGTATGTATCTAAAAATATTGGTTAAATGGATAGAACAAATGGATGAATATCCTTAATCTCTTTACTACTTAGGCATACTTAACAGAAATTTTTCTCTCTGTACTCATCAAATGTATCAGTCAATACACTAGTTATCAATTACTGCATAACAAGATACTTAATGGATGAAAATAACATTTATCTCACAGTTTCAGTAGGTCAAAAACCTGAACAAGGCTGAGCTGGTGGTTTTGGCTCAAGATCTTTCACATGGTTTCACTTAAATTGTTGGCTGGAACTGAGGTCTCATCTGAAGGATCAGCTGGGGTGGAAGATCCATTTCAGGCTCCCTCATGTGGTGGTGGCAGGTCTAGGTCACTTGCCACATGAGTCTCTCCACCATAGCAATAGCTTTGGTGCCTCACACCATAGCAATAGCTTTCCCCAGGATGAAGAATCCAAGAGAGAGCATGAGAGAGTACACCCATGGTGGAAGCCACATTTTTTCCTATAACCTAATTTCTGAAGTAACATACCATCACTGCTGCAGAATCTATTTATTAGAAATATATCAGTAAGTTCAGCCCATACTCAAGGGGAGGGGAAAATTATCAAGGGCATGAGTACTGGTAGGCAGGAGTCACAGGGGCCATCTAAGAGAGTGCTTAAGGACTCTTGGTTGACAGGAATGTAACTGAAATTACTTTAATAGGAAATTTGTTGGAAGAATACTGAAGCATCTCATAGAACTGAAGAAAAGAGGTACAGAAACAAAGGATCTCAGGAATTGCATGTAGCCTGTCAGTCGTTTCTCCTCTAACACTTTCCTTCACATTATTTCTAGAACATCACAGCCGCCCTGTTTTTTTCCTACCCACTTAGATATTCCCTCTCAGCCTCCTTTGTTAATTTTCTTTCTTTTCCTGATTTTTAGATGTTGAAATTCTTCAAGGATTAGTCTTCAGACCACTTCTATTCCCTGTCTAAACCCATTCCCTAGGAGGTCATATAACCTCATGCTTTAAATGGAGTTTATATACCAAATAATTCCTTTATTAGTTAAGATAATGCTGGCTGCTGTAGAAAACAATTCAAATATACGTAAAGATTAAGCATGATAGATGCTTATTTGTAGCTGATATAAAATTCAAACTAAGTGTTGCTGATCAGTTGACAACTCTGTGGAGAGGTAGTCTCCTTCCATTTTTTGGTTCTGCTGTCTTCAACTCATTGCTTTCAAAGCTGTCATATCTGTTTGCAACAAGCTAGAGAAGGGTGAAAGGTATGGAGGGTCAGGCACAAGAGATTTTTATGGGTCAGGCCTGGAATGACACCCATCATTTTCTCTCATATGACACTGGCTAGAATTCAGTCATATGATCAGATTAAATTTCAAGGGTGGCTGGAAACTTTAGTCTAGATATAAACCCAGGAAGGGAAGCAACACTCATAAATTTTTACCTTTTGCCTCAAGCTTTCTGTCTCCTTTTAACTCCTGACTCACATATATATTTGCCTAGTTGGCATCTGCCTGGGTAATAGCCTAAAAGCAATGTGGCAAGAAAAGAAAAGCAGTCTCTTGGAAATTTTGTTTAAAATATCCCAGAGAAGAGTCTTCCTGGCCCTGCTGGGTGACCTGACCAACTCTTGGCCCCATCACAGTGGCCAGGAAAATGGGATGTTCTGATCGGTGTTGACCACTCTGTGACCAAGAAGACTGAAATTCACTAAATAAATTGGAGGTAGCCACTGGAAGAATTTCTGTGAGCTGAGCAGATACCACAATCTGAGCCTTTTTTTCAAAGTGTGGATGCTGATGTAATGCCAGAAGTTGAAGTAAGTATTGCTAAGTTATAGACTTTATTTTATTTTTATTTTTATTTTTTTTCCTTTTTGTCTTTTTTGCTGACCGGTAACGGGATCGCAACCCTCAGTGTTGCGCCCGCACCGCACTCAGCCAGCGAGCGGGAACCGGTCTCCACATGGGATCCGAACCCTTGGCAGGAGCGCCGCCACGTTCCCAAGCGGCACACTCTCCAGTGCACCACTGGGCCGGCCCTAAGTTATAGACTTTAAATCAGCATGTTCATTGGGCTTGTGTGACACAATATAGCAGACATTGTGGCACTAATTTTTATACATCATCTATTCACTCATTTAATCATTCATTCATTCATTTGGTGTTTATTGAGGACTTGATATATACAAGGCCCTGCACGAGATGCATTAGAGTACTATTAAACCTATGCTAGGAACATGGTAGGCACTCAGGAATTACAAGTGTATCCCTGTCATATTCATGTAGCTCAGAGACTTTTTTCTTCTGGGCAGGAAACTGTCCTGCTTGGCTTCACCTTAGCACTATGACTCAGTCTAACTATTTCCGTCACCTGAATCCTTGAGGGGTTTCTGGTGATGATTCTTAGATACCACTACTGGAAAGAGAAACAAAACTAGGATTTGTGTCAGTGTGGGAGTCAGAATAAAATCATGTAGAGTTTCCCAGCTGTATTAATCCATTCCTCTTGCTTGTAACAGAATACCTGAAACTGGGTAATGAATAAAGAGAAAAGATTTATTTCTTAGTTTTGGAGGCTGGGTAGTCCACAGTCCAGAGCATCTGATGAGGGTTTTCTTCTGGGTGGGAACTCTCTACAGGGTCTCGTGGTGATACAGGGTATCACACGGTGAGAATCGCAAGAGCAAGCAAACTAACGTTCTCACTCACTCTCCTTATAAAGCCATCAGAACCACACCTGTGATAATTCATTACTCCATGAATGGATTAATCTATTCACAAGGGCATAGTCCTCACAATCCAGTCACCTCTCAAAGGCCCCATCTTTCAAATACAGTAATTGAATTTCCTACACACTTAGCACTATTGCAATGGAGGTTGAGCTTCAGGGAGTTTTGGGGGGACATTCAATCCACAGCACTGGCCTATTTTCAATGAAGATTGCTGAGGAGAATCTGATTTCAAGGCTGTTTCCTCAAATAGGTGATGAAGTTGCACTTATGTATAATTGTTTGAGATAGTATCTCCTGCATCTCAACCTTGTCAGCCCCACCAGAGCAGGAAAGCTAGGAGATGGATAGGTTAGGGGTCAGATCTAGCGTTTGATTGTGAATTGAACTTTTCACCTCCAAAAACATTTCAGCTGCAGACCTTTACTGACCAAGTAAAACACTCACATTCTCCTTTCCAACGACACCTCAGGGGACTAGTTCTCAAAGGAGGTTCTCCAGACCAGTAGTATCCGCATTAGCTGTAAACGTGTTAGAAAAGCAAATTCTGGGGCCCCACCCCAGACTTGCTGAATCAGAAACTCTGGGGTTAAGGCCCAACAGACTGCACTTTAACAAGCCCCCCAGGAGACTGTGATGTCAGCTACAGTTTTAGAACCACCAACTTTAAGTGTACTGATGCACAAAAGTGGTTTTTCTGATGATGAATAAAATAGAAATTTGACCATTTCTTGGCTCTATATTGTTGATGGTATTTTATCCAAAAGGTAGAGTGGTCTTCGTCCAGTTAATAGTCTACTTTTATTAATGACACTCTTTTTTTTTTTTTTTTGTCTTTTTCGTGACCGGTAAGGGGATCACAACCCTTGGCTTGGTGTCGCCCGCACCGTGCTCAGCCAGTGAGTGCACTGGCCATTCCTATATAGGATCCAAACCTGCGGCAGGAGCGTTGCTGCGCTCCCAGCGCCGCACTCTCCCGAGTGCGCCACGGGGCCGGCCCGACACTCTTTCTATATGAGGAATGAAATAAAACACCTGGGCCTTGGGTGAGATTTGCATTTTGCCTGGCTCATTCAGTTTGAGAAAAGTATAGGCATGGTCTTCAAATAAACTTATTCCAGACCCAATTGTTTTGAGTGGGACATAATAGAGAGGAATAGTTTTTTTTTTTTTTTAACCTCCATTCTCTCCTGAAAGCACACATCTATGGCTCCAGGAGACAGATACCCAAAATAAGTTGTTAACTTTTGCAAGACAGAAGATGCAAAGATTGAGATGTTGAATTGACTGTAACTAATGTCACAGTCACTATCACAACAACCTCTATACTTTTGAATAGAGGAGAATGAGACCATTTTAATCCCATGTCCTCAAATGACAGCTTAAATTTCCAAAACTACATTTGACTATGCATAGATGTTTATGTAAGGAGAGAAAAAAGAAAGTAAGCAAGAGATATCGTCTCAGATCATGGAAGCTGCTAAAATCATGGAGGAAGATGGGAATGGCATTATTTCATAAACGTTGGCCTGGAACTGATCGAGACTCTCAATGAATTTATCTTTCACCATTATTTCAATGCCTTTCTGTTTCCACAAAGCTGGCATTGCCAGCAGAACCTCTGAGTGATAAGACTTTTTCTATTTATGGCTATTTTATGACCAAGAATAGAAAACTAGTGTGGTCTAGTGGATGTTAGGACTTCAAAGACAGGAACCAAATGTAAGCAATTCCTTATGATTTTGTACTGTTTTAGGAAATTTATCAAAGAGAATTTTGCAAACACACCTAAAGTATTTAACTTAAACGTCATAGTTCAAAGACAGAGCTGAAGGGAATCTTGGTAATCATCTCATTCACCCCCTTCATTTTGTAGGAAACTGAGCAAGGAGCTTGCACAGCTTGCACAGTGTTGCTTGAGGATTCCCTATTTCCACACTCATTACATAATTTAGATTGAATGACAGTTATCTGGAAACTTTTTGTATAAACAATTAGATATTTCCCCAAAGCCTCTTTTTAAAATTTAGCTCATTTTGACATATTATTGGTATCCTCTACCCAAGCATTTATTCTCTAACAGGCCACAATAACCCAAGAGCTATTTCTTCAGGGCAGAGTTGTTTTGTTTTTGTTTTTGCCTCTAAAAGGAAAAGCTTTGGTGGACCTAGAGGCAGTTATAAGACCTTTATGAAAAGCACAGCACTGGAAGAACTCCGAGGAAGTAAAAGAAGTATTGGCCTCTTGTAATTGTATTAAAGAGCTTAAAAAATGTGTCAAAGCTTTAAAGTGCAAAGCTTTAAATTCTCTATTTAAGTCATGGTTAATAAACCACAGCATTTCAATGATTACCCTTGAAGATCTCTAGCAGCCAAATATGAGTGACAGAGACTGATCCAGGGGGTTGCAGAAGTACACTGTAAGTTGAATTCACAGCTTCATCAAAACTCTTAAGTGAAAATGATCAAGAAAAAACTGCTGAGCTATTTTACACATTTTTGTACTAAGTCTTAGTATAATGTATATTTCATACCTTCTTCACATCTCAGTTCGGACAAGCCAGGTTCAAGAACTCCATAGCCACATGTAGCCAGTGGCCACCATATTGGACAACGCAGGTTTGGGCCAAAAGGCCAGGCAGGCCAATCGGCACCTCATCAGCAAGTTGATTCAAGAATTGGTTTAACGTGAGCTGGAGTATTAAATGAATGAACAGGTAACTCACTCCCAGTGTGCCTACTCTGCCTTTTCCACCAGTTCTACCTCAGTCCACTCCTAAGGATTCATGGGGTTCTCTCCATGACAAGTTGACTAGTACATAAGAAGAAAATTCTGAGTCTGATTTCTAGATGACTTGACACACTATGGACTGGCAGCAGCTGGATGGGGACAGCTGCAGCTGCAGGTGTAGACCTGCAGGAAAATTGGAAAAAGAAGCTCATTAGGCAGAATTGCAAGTGACACATCTGATTTTCCACTTTCCCTGAAAAGAGACATGTCTCTTTTGGACTGATAACTGGCAAAATTCAATATACTGATGTGTGTTGCCTCTTCTGTAAGTGAGAGATGACCTCAGCCTAGAGTTAGCCAATCTGCAAAGAGATAAAAAAAAATGCTTCAGTACTCATGTAGATGTACTCTGCCTGAAGTCTACAATTTACGTCTTTTAAAGTCCAATAATTTTGAGTTTTGTTGGGCTGGACATCAACTGCTTTTATACCTGTCCAAAACATTTTAGTTGATAATGCCCTTAGCAGTGGATGGCCACACTAAGGTGGTGGTCCACTGGCAAGGTGCGATATAGGTTGCTGTCTTCTCACTTGAGACTACTATTTGAACTCAGGGTACCAGCCCTTCTTTTGAGGACTTGAGAATGAACAGAGCACGGTGGCTAGTAAGTGAAATAAAGTCTTCAGAATTAAAACCAAATAAGATATTTGACTGTGGTTATCGGCACAGAAACTTACCAATAGCACATAAATTGGAAGTTGACTAAGTGTTTGAGAGAACTGCATAGCCAAAGAAATCGCAAGCCTGTCCCGAAATAGATCATAACTGTAAAAATCTTTAAATAAGTTTCCAGGCCTCTAAAGCCATGCCACCTGGAAGTGAGCTGCTAAACCTAGGTAACCCCAAGGAAAGAAATACTCTCCAATGCTTACATCAGATGCGGTTGTGAAAGACAATGGGCAAAGAAGCAGCTTCTGAGTAACCAGTGTCAGAGACTATGAGGGACAATGGACAGGGGAAACTGTGCTAGGGATTAGAGCCCTGGGCGGCTGGCTGGGTCAGCAATTCCCCTCTCCAGTGCCACAGTCCTTTTGTGGGATCACGGTACTACAGAATTTGATCATGGCTGGGGAACTGTAACAGCTGTGTATTTCTTTTCCCTTCCCTCTCGACCCCAAAACAGAGTTGTTGTTTTTTTTTTTTAATTGCTATTTTCTTATTCCCTTCACTGCCATTTTATATTTGGTCTAATGGGAGTAATAACTTGTTTTTTTGGTCTTATAGCAGCCACAGCTGAACGCAATAGAGAGGAATGCACACCCAGAGACTCTGAGTTTTGAGCTATATGCAGTAAATGGATAAAACCCAGCTTTTTCAAGGACATGTTCCCTGGGTCTAGAAATTTAAGAACATCATGCTATTTGCTTCATTGCTCCAAAATTCTATAAAATTTAGAACTTAAATGACATAGGATAGGAATAAACTCTAGAAAATATTGTGTTTGTAATAGTTATTCACATACTGTTAGATTATACTTATTCATTTTTTTTTCAGTGAAATGATGGCTATGAAATTGTCTAAGAGAAAATGAGTGGTGGGAGTAGAATGGGCTTTGTAATTAATCAGCCATCGACAAATTTAGGGAAAAACCTAGTGAGTTCCGTAGCATCTGAGCAATTGTTTGTCACATCTATAAATGCTCTAACCTTCACTTCTGCTGGCAGATATATAATAAATATTCCGCAATTGTAAGATATTTGGCTCCACTGCGTCTTTCACATGGAAACTGGGTGTGGATTGGGGTTACTCCAGTCAGCAGGATTTCAGAATGAGTCTATTTCAGTGTTGAGATTAGAGCTCAACAAAGATTAGTTTTTGATTCTGCACTTGGGCCCTCAACTCATATTAATATATTGAGAGGATTGTGTGAATATTCTTATTCCTACAATGTTCATAAAATATCAGAGTAATCCAGTAGAAAATTTATCTCTTTGTTACCCTTTAATCTAAAAAGCAAAGGGATATTTGGAGCATACTATCCTCAGAATGGAACTCTCTCCCTCTTATTGTGAGAATCCACCAATAACCTCAGTTAAGTGATTGTTACAAAAATGGAGTATGAAGACACCCACACTGATGATCTGCTTTGAATTTTCTTAATTTTAAACATTGGACTTGAAACAATCTGAATAAAAAACCAACTTCATTGTAATAGTAGAATTTCTCTTTTGTTTTTTATATAGCTACCCATTTCAGAAGATGTTTTTCCAAAAACTTCTTGCGCTGAGCTAGGGCTCCATCTCAGACACATACTTTCCCACATATGATCCTGAACAGGCTGCTCAATGATAAGGTGATTAGAAGAACAAAGCGATACCAGCAGATTGCTTTTCTTTTTTCCCTCCCTCTTTTTTTTTTTTCTTTTAAAGAACAGTAGGTTTATTGTGTAGGACTCCAAATGACAAAGTAGCTCACTAAAAATGCAGGTTTGAAGCTAGTTGATGTTTCACTACAGTTTAAAAGCCCTTTCCAAGCTCAGATTAATGCACTGATAATTGAAAACTATCTGGACACGTTATATGTTCTAGAAATTGATCTGACGCTTTTATGAGTACCTACACCTTCAGATCTTCATACTAGCTAAGCTGCCTGAAATCCTTTCTGGAAGAAGGCAGGGTATAAATAAAGTCATTGGTTAAATTAAATTAAATTAATACAGTTGTTCCATATTTGTTGAGATGCCTTTCAATCTACAGAGTATCTATTCTTCTTATCTACTCAGCCTCATTAAAGGTGCAACTGCCCAAAACAGTGTTATAAGAGTGATATGTGTCCTGCGATGTAATCCAAATTAAATGATTTCCTAGGGCAGTGTTAAAGAGCTTCGAGATAATTTTACAATATAAAGAGCCAAAGGAATTAACTTCATTTTGCTGCTGCTTTCTTTCTATTTAAAAATATGGAATTTGCTTTTTTGGGAGGGATGTTTACCATAAGTTGGTTTGCTTACAGTTCTTTTCATGTGAACATAAACATCTCCCAGCCACAGAATTGCACATGGATATCAAACAAAGGAAGGCTCTGCTGTTAAAGCTAATGTTTGCCATCACATAAACTACCAGAGCCATTGGCCAACGTCAATAGCAATGGGTTTTCTGTGGCTTATGCTATGTCAGTGACCTCTGGGGCTAGGGTTTGGGCACTTCCAGTACATGGGTGAACTGGGTATATACAATTGTCCTGGACACTTCATTGAGTATGGTGTTTTTCCAGCTAGTTTGTTTTAAATGGGTCTCCAAGGCTTGAAACGACTGAGCCCAGATCTCATTTGCTTATGAGACCTGATGTGTTTTATGAGAAGATATAGCCAACTGTGGCTGGTCTTTTTTCCTACCGTGCTTCATTTTAAATCTTCCTTATGCTGCTGCTTTTAGTTTGTTCTCTTGCCTTTAAGATTTATATAAACCATTGTCATTGAATATAATTTTATATTCCAAAGAAGGACTTGGATTTGGAAGCAGTTTTGTGATTTCCCCCACATTTTGGTCTGGGTGGTGATTGTACTGAATTGAGCTTTTATGGAAATACTATCATTAAAACATCTCACGGTCTCTAGGGACAGGATTGGGAAACATGACACAGGCTCTTCTGACTAGGGTTATGAGAACTCCCACACGTCTGCAATGGCTTTGTTTTGTTTTTTGATTTACAATAGCTCTCAGCTAATCCTGTTTTAGAGCTATTTTTAAAAATTCTAAATTAAAATTATAAAGGATCTAGATGAGTCTCAAAAAACATTGACGTAATAAATAAATTTGTGTCCCTGCCCCTGGCAGCACACAATCCCTCAGACTTTTCTCCTTATTTTTCTACCCTGTTACTGCTTTGACATGCTACCTCCCCTTTCCCTCCCCCTGCCCCCTCGGGGGGCCTGACCACTCATCTGGGCTCTAGAGTCTTGCATCTGCCTCCCGTCATCCTCTCCTGCATGATCCTGCAGGCCCTTGCTCTGTTCTCTTTCCTCCCACTAATTTCTCTTGACTTTTCCCTTGCCTGATCCTTCTCTGGGCTGCTCCACCAGCCTCCTCTTCACTTCCTGTGGCCTGAATCTTGGAGGTCTTTTGTTCCTACCTTCTTGTTCATTCTGCTGTTAGTCAGAAGTCACCTCTTAACCTTGGAGTGTCTTGTTCGTTGCGTATGCATGTGTGTGTGTGTTTTCCTGAAATCAGTTCAAATCTGGACAAATCTTTCTCTGGAAATCTCAGAGCAAGAATCTCCTGGCCTAGCAAAGCAAACAGAACATAACAACCTATTTTTCAAGAAGGAATTGTTTTGGTTTAATGATGATAAATAAACATGCCCCTCCCCCCCCATCAGCTGTGAAAAAACAGGAAATAGATACAGGAAGCAGATGGGAAATTGTATTAGGTATGGATAAATATTGACATTTATGAGTGAAGCTGTGCTAGAGACCCTGGTATGGCCTGTGGTCAGAACTAAGCTTCCACCTTAAACTCTCCCTTCTCGTCATGGGCAGAGCAGCTGGTCAAGTGATGGGAGAACCTCCCCCAGGTGTCCCACAGAGAAGATCTCGTGGGTCTGCTCCGAATTGCTGCTTTTCAGCCTGGCTGGTGCTCCTCGAATATTATTCCCTCCAGGGGACATTATGGCTAATGCAAGCACACAGTTAATGCTAATGCTCAGTCCCTTATTTCATCCACTAGCTCAAATTATGTGTAGAAATTAATTTAAATGAATCCATCCCTTTACCTAATACATCACTACATTTTTTTCATAAATTCTGACTGAACACCTGGGAACTTTCTGAGCACCAAGGATGCAAAAATGAATTGGACATGGACACTGACTTTAGCTAATGTGATAACAGGTGCATGAAAAATAATTATACATAATTATATGCAAAAATATTATTATTTAGGAATCCGGCATAAAATGTCTTCATGGGGTAGAGCCCTCTTTGTTTGGCAAGTGCTTTGATAAATTCAGTCAGAGTAGATAGGTTTTGTAAAGCCTGAAACTTATAGAATTTGGAAGGCCCTTTTTGAGAGAATACAAAATTATGAATTAAAAATCAGACTCAAAAGTGAATATCTAGAATGACAATAGAAACCACAAGAAAATTATTAGAGCTTGGAGATACAGGTCTCTTGATTTTGAGCTCTCTTGAGGCATTTTCCCAGAAACGCTTTGTATTTGCCACCTGGTTTCCCACTCTGCCTAGAACACTCTACAGCTCCCAAGTGACTCACAGAACTCACAAGGAGTGCGCAGGTGGGGCCTGAAACTTAAACTTCAATGGCTTCAGAGTAAATCTGCTTTGGGGCAAATTTCCAGAGCTGTGGGTTTGGCTGGCCCATACCTTCAAATAATAGAGGTGACGCTGAGAAAAGGAGGGCCATGGAAGAGCTTCCCACAGTGTACTGTGACTGCTTCCTCTACCTGCACAAATCTTCAGGACAAACTGCAAAAATCACAAGAAGCCCACTGTGATGGTGCTTCTTAGGGAAATGGGTGAAAAAATAGTTCTGCATCTTGGTTGGTGTGGGATCAGAATACAGTTGAGAAATATATTAACACATAAGTTGCCTACATTGCAGTGTCTCAAATGCCATCATAAACATATGCAAAAAATAACACAGGACGATGTATTAGTTCTCTATTGCTGTGTAACATATCATCCCAACATGTAGCACCTTAAAACAACACAGATATCTTATCTTTTGGTTTCTGTGGGTCAGGAATCTGGGCATGGCTTAGCTGAGTCCTCACAAGTCCGCAATCAAGGTTTCAGCTGTGGATAAGTTTGCTCAAGCTGTTGTAACAAAATACGATCGATTGGGTGGCTTAAACAACAGAAATTTATTTTCTCATAATTCTAGAGGCTGGAAGTCCTGGATCAAGGTGTCTGCAGGCTTGGTTTCTTCTGAGGCCTCTCTCCTTTGATTGTAGATGCTCATTTTTTTCTTATGTCTTCACATGGTTTTTTTTCTGTGTCTGAATTTTCTCTTCATATAAGGTCAATAGTCATATTTGATTAGGGCCTGTCCTAATGACCTCATTTTAACCTAATTACCTCTTTGATGGCCCTGTTTCTGAATGCAGTCACATTTTGAGATGCTGGGAGTTAAGACTTCAACATATCAGCTTTAGAGAGACAAAGTTCGGCCCATAATGGCCAGGGTGGCAGGTATCTTAAGTCCCAAGCAGAGGAAAAGCTGCTTCCAAGCTCCCTCATGTAGTTGTTGGTAGGATTTAGCTTCTTGTAGATGAGTGGACCGGAGGTCTCAGTTCTTCACGGGCTGTTGGCCAGAGGCCACCCTCAGTTCTTTGCCACATGAGCCTCTTCACAGGTCACTCACAATTTCCATCTTCCCTCGGAAGGAGCAAGCAAGAGATGAAGAGAGGCAGAGCGAGATAGAAGTTACAGTCTTTGTCACCTAATGTCAGAAGTGACATCCTATCATTTTCCAGGTTTTATTCATTAGAAGTGAGTTACAGATCCAGCCCTCACTTAAGGGGAAGGGATTACACAAGGGCTTGGATACCAGGACGTAGGGATTATTAGAAGCCATTTTAGAGGCTGCTGAACACAGAGGAAAACTAACTGACCCCAAGTTAATTAGAAAGAGGAAGTGGCCACTGAGCTGGGTTTTTGGAAATTGATAGGAGTCCATGAGGTGACAAAGTTAAAAAGACATTCCAAGTGAAGGGAAAACTGTGTATTAAAGGTATATTAATCTGCTAGGGCTGCACTAACAAAACACCGAAGACTGGGTGGTTTAAACAACAGGAATAAATTTTCTCATAGTTCTGGAGGCTGGAAGTCCAAGATCAAGGCGCTGGCAGGATTGGTTTCTGGTGAGGGCTCTCTTCCTGGCTTACAGACGGCCACCTTCTCACTGTGTCCTATATGGCCTTTCCTCTGTGCATGGATATCTCTGGTGTCTTTCTTTTTATAAGGACACCAAGTCATATTGAATTAGGGCCCACCCTTAAGACCTCATGTAACCTAAATTTTCTCCTTATAGGTCTTATCTTCAAATACAGTCACATTGGAGGATAGGGCTTCAACAAGTGAATTTGGGGGACACAAAATTTGGTCCATTACAAAAGGCATAGTGGTTGAAACTGCACTGTGTTGAGGGGTGGTTAGTATTCTTATTACAGCACAATGGGGGAAAACATAAAATGAAAATGGAAAAGTGGTTAGGACTGAATTCTCAAAGATTTCATATGGAATGTTTTCAAGGGTTGGTCTTTATCTTATATACACAGGCCAGCCAGAGGAGCCTTTAAAATATAGGAGGGACATCATCAGCTTTGTGTTTTGCATAGGACACCTATGGGACAACCAGGTAGAAATGTCTTGTCATCAGCTGAATACAAAAGCATCTTCAAGAGCACTGAGCTGGGGCTAAAGGCTGGCATAGCATATCAATGTCCATCATGGTCAAAGCCCTGGAAAGCATGACTTTTAGGAAAAAAGTAGAGATCCATAGTATTCTATTTTTTTTTTTTTTTGGCCAAAAAAATCACAGTTCTTGCTTATATTTTCTTTACATAATCATATTTATAGGAATATACTATATGATATTGTATAACTTTACCTGAAAATAATGTTTATGACTAACAGATCACTAAGCATTTTAAAATATCTATGCCCCCTTGTATTGGAATGACATAAAATAGGGAGGTTGTGAGTAATAAATACAAGTATTGACAACTTATCTCTATTAAAATAGGAAATTCTATTGCAGGCTAAAGATCACATTAGAGATATAATTTTTGCTTTTTCATTTGAGCTAATCTACATTATATACTATTTAGTAATAAAATAAAGTAGGTGTTTGTTACAGTTACCTCATTCCAAGTTTAACGATCATTGTCTGAACTATATTTGCTTACAATGTATAACATAAAACCCTTAGAAAATGTATTACACCACGTGATCATATATTGTAAGGATGATTGCATTTGTTTCTGGTACTAGATTAATTTAATTTATGCTATATCATGTCTCAAACTGAAAATGTCTAAAATCATATTGTTCCCCCTGTGTTTATGATCTTGGTTAATGGCACTTACACCTATGCTGTCTATCCAGACCAGAATCTGAAGTCACCAAGTCTTGTCCACCACACTAATGATACTTCATGCTTAAGTCATTGCTCCCCTCTGCCCTGTCTTGACCAGTGCCCTTTTAGACAGCTCCAATGTCTGCAAAGGTGGTGATGGTGCGGATCATTCGTTCATTGTTAAAAAGGTGGTGAGTACTTCTGGTAGACAGAATAATGACCACCCTCCCCCCAAGATGTCCACATCCTATTTCTCAGAACCTGTGAGGTATAGACCTTGTGATGGGGATACTGTCCTGATTTCCTGGGGTGTCCAAAGTAATCATAAGGGTCCTTATAAGATGGAGGCAGGAGGGTCATATTGAAAAAGAGAAGGAAATGTGACTCTGGAAACAAAGGAAGTTGGAGAGGGTGAGGGGAAGAGGGAGAGAAAAAGGGAGATTTTGAAGATGCTAAGCTGTTTGAGGATGGAGGAAGTGGAAAAGACAAAGAAATGATTCTTCCCCAGAGCCTCCAGCAGGAACACGGCCCCAACAACATCTTAATTTTAGCCCAGTGTATTAGTCCATTTCTGTTGCTTATAGCAAAATACCCGGAACTGGGTAATTTAGAAAGAAAACAAAATTTATTGCTTACAGTTTCGGAGTTTCTGAGGTGTGGTGACAGTGACCCAGTGGTCTCACATAGCAGGATGGTGTGTGTGGGGGAGAGAGAGAGAGAGAGAGAGAGAGAGAGAGAGAGAGAGACAGAGAGACTCTCCTCTTCTTTTAAAGCCCTCAGAACCATGCCCCTGACCACCATTTTTAATCCATTCTCTACAGCACGATCCCACAATCCAATCATCTCTTCAAGACTCCATCTTTCAATTACCATAATAGGATTTCCCACCCTCTTAACTGTCACAGTGGGGGCTAAGTTTCTAATGCATAAAACTTGGGGAACACAATTCAAGCTTCAGGGAGTTTGGGGGGACATATTCAATCCAGGACACCCAGTAAGACCCATTTTGGACTTCTGACCTCCATAACTGTAGAATAATAAAATTTGTGTTGTTTTAAGCCCTATGCTTATGGTAATTTGTTACAGCAGCATTAGGAAAGTATTAGTGCTGATAATTTATTGTTTGCCATTGTGGTTGAAATGGTCCATTCATCAGCCTAGAATATTGGAAAACATAATATTGTTTTTTAAAATATTTAAACTGATCACTGAAACCTTTGCTTTTCTTTCCCTTGAGGCCCAGAATCGCAGGAATCAATCTAGAACAAAGGGGCAGGCCAGTCTTGCTTGGAAACCCCAGATGATGACAGAGCTGGGGGCTCACTCCAGCAGTGATGGGCTGTGGTTTTCATAATGTGTCAGTGACAAACCTTCTGTGAGGTCAGTGGACGTGTATCTACTGCTGTGTTGGTGGCCTTGCTAGGCCAGGGCCTTGGTGGTTATTCAGGTGAGGACAATACCAGTCTCTCCAAAGGCTAAGCCATTTTCCTAATGCTGCCATATTTATATCAGAAGATTCTTCCAGTCTTAACTACTCTGAGCCAGATCCCCCAGTCCTGATATTAAGGCTTCATCACTAGTTCACACCCTTTCCTTAAGAGGGAGCCACTTTTTTGGTTCCTTTTACTGCCAAGGACTTCAGTTGATATCCCAGTCCATTAAAGATGTTAAAAATCCATTTAATCTTAAAGGAAAATGGATGGGATCACAATCACTTTCCTTTTAGGGAAGCAATGTGGTCCAATGCAAAATTTCTTCTCCTCTCTCATGTGACCAGCCCTGTACAGTGGGAATACAGGGAAGAGACAAAAGATGCATTTCCACCTTCCCTAAAGAAATCAGGTGCCTGTTCCTCTACCTTCCACAATTGCCTAGAATGAGGGGCAAAAATTAGCACAGGGCTAATTTTCACTATTATGGGAAGAAAGAACTTGACTGCTGCAGACTGTCACTGAAAGAACAAAACATTCAAGAGAATTAAAAAACAGAGTGGCATCCCTAGGCAGAGAGATATGGACCACGTAAGATCCTGATCATTTTTGTGACTTGAGTCAGGTGGGTCATTGTCACAGGTCCCAGCTGTGCTGCAGCTAGGCTTTCTCCTCAAGGTTTTTCTGTGGTTAGAAATAGTGAATTGGTATCGCCATTCAGTTTCTCCATAAGAAAATGACTGTCAAGAGCTGTATTTGAAGTGATCATTTTGCAATCTGAAAACTAACTTGTAAACTGTTATCTCATTTACTATTACTTTCTGCTTTTTAGAAGTAGATCAGCTGTCTGAGATGCCTTGATTCCATTAAATATTCTCTGTTATTCTGGTTTATTTTTATTTGGCAGGTATTTTAAGTTTAGGCTCTAATAAGGCTAAACTTAAGACAAGAAAAAGCAACTCTATTTTTATATTACCAACATCTACCCTCGTCCTAAATTTCTATCCCAGGCTTTCATCTAGGCAAAACTAAACAAACATACAAGTAAACAAAAGCCTTAAAAAATTTAAGAACATTTAAAAAACACATCCTGTCTTCAGGCACTGTGCCAGGTGCCAAAAATAAAAGAATGAATCAAACCTAGTTCCTGCTCTAGAAAAGCTCCCAGTTTAATGGCAGAGAAAAGCATATGACCATGGTGAAGTACACAACCAAACAACCAATGTCTGAGTTCCTACTATGTGCAAGTTTCTGTAATTTCAAATGTGAACACAACAGGCATGTAGCTTAGAGTCTTGCAAAGGGAACAGCAATTGAACTAATTATTATATGTACAATCAGTGTCTTGATGGAAAAACAAAAGCATTTTATGGGAATGTTTAACAGGGGTACAACTTCAGATTTGAAGCTCAGGACAAATATTCATTTGGTAATAGTGGTGGCAATAGGGGGTTGTGGTGGATTGAATGTCCCCCCAAACTCCTTGAAGCTTGAATTGTGTCCCCCAACTTTTATGTATTAGAAACTTAGCCCTCACTGTGATTGTTGAGGGTAAGAAATCCTGTTGTGGTAATTGAAAGGTGGGAGCCTGGGGGGTGGTGATTAGATTGTAGGACCAAGCCAATAATGAATGCATTAAAAATGGTGGTGATTAGCGTGGTTGAGGGCTTTAAAAGGAGATTGTAGGAGTAGCTATCTCTTGTAGTCTGCTTCCACCATCTTCTGCCATGTGGGACCCCTGCATCACTGAAGCCACCACCAAAAAGTTTCTCACCAGATGTGTTCCCTGGACTTCAGACTTCCCAGCCTCAAAACCTGTAAGCTATACATTTCATTTTCTTTATAAACTACCTAGTTCCAGGTATTTTGCTACAAGCAACAGAAATGAGCTAATACAGGAGTGGAGGGGGGAAAGAGGGCAGAGAGAAAAGTTCCAAAACAGCATGGACAAGAATCCTTGAGGCTGGAAAGAGTATGATGTGTCCTGAAACCAAAGGCAAACCATTAGGATAGGAGTAAATAGGGGGAAGGCGGAAGGATGCATGGTTATGTTTTAAAATCTTAAGAGTAAGCAAGCTCTCTCAAGGATAAAGACTTGTCAACATTAAGGATTTTTATTTTTTTTACAATAAGACAATTACACATGTTCATGTGCATTGCTGTAGGTACTTATTCATTCAATAAACACTTACTGAATGTTCATTATGTGCTGGTTCTCTGGAAGACACCGAGATAAAAAGATGAATGAGGCAGGGTCTCCATACGCACCTCAAGTGGTTTGTGCTACAATGAAGGCAGATAGGAGATGTGATAAAAACAAATGAGGAAACAATCTTAGGTTCATACTGTTTAAAGAAGATGTATACTTCTTAGGCAGCTATTCTGAGATTTTTAGCCCAAATCAAGTCTAAAAAATAATAAGGAAGCAATAGCTGTCTGTAGAATTCTAATCTGGTTATACATCAGAATCTTCTGGGCAAGTTTTAAAGTTGCAAGTTTCTGAGTTCCTCCCTAGATCTAGTGGATTTGAATCGGTGGAGGTAAGACCCAAGAATCTAGAAACTTAAAAAGCACCCCAAGTGATTCTGTGTATATTCTGCAAATAGCATTTGGGAACCACTGAGGCAGAGCACAGTACCTGTGAAGCCACAGTAACATTTCCCTAAATGTGTGCTGCATACTGTTAATAGATGACGTGAAAAAAGGGTTCAGTAATGTAATGGGTTGAATTGTGCACCCCTGCCCCCGCAATTCATACATAGTTCTAAGCCCCCGTATCTCAGAGTGTGACCTATTTGGAGCTAGTGTCCTTACAGAGGTAATCATGGACCCTAATTCAATATGACTGATGTATTTATAAAAAGATGAAATTTGCAGACAGATATACTTCAAAAAGTTCATGGAAAGCTTTGTATCATCTTTCAATCTTATTTTTCCATGAGCTTTTGGAAGTACCCTTGTGCACGGAGAATGCCAGGTACACATGTAGATGGTCACATACAAGCATAAGAGGCCTTTCCCTCATGGTCCTCAGAAGGAATCAACCCTGCCAACACCTTCGTTTTGAACTTCTAGTCTTCATAATTGTGAGACAATTTGTGTTGTTTAAACCACTCAGTTTGTGGTACTTTAAGGCAGCCCTAGCTAACATACAAGTGGTTAAGTAAATTAAAGAGAGTTGAAAGAGTTTCTCTGCTGCAGGGCCCCCAGAGGCTCACATATGCTAATGTGTCCCATGCCCTCTGAGAGTTGATAGCTTGTGCTTCACATCCCAAATTTGATGGCAGAACACTTTCCATTTGTCACACAGCATTTCATGAGATGTTCTCTGGTTCTGACTCAAGGAAACATTAGGCTTATTTCTCTTGAGGAAGTATAGCCATGCTGTGGGTCTCACAGCTGCAGAAAGGTCAGTTTTATGGAGCTGGGCTACTTTCAGTAAACAAGGGTGTAGGTGAAAGCTTTGGATGCAAAGTTCAAATCCATTACACCTCCTGGAGGGGGGTGGTAGGGAGAGCTTCAAGGAATAACCTACTGGAAGTTATCAGGAATTATCTTTCTTCATCCATGAATTCTTTGGCTTCTATTATTTTACATCAGATGCAGCCATTTGAAGGGAAAAAAGCTAAGAAGTACTATGTTGTCTCCCATAGTGGGAGTAGTTCAGGAAATGTAGGAGAAAAATGAGCAAGGGTAATTCTATCAAATTGAACACATCACTATGCATTTATCTTCCATGCACTGTTTATCCTACTGTTGTTTGCCCATACCTTGCCCCAACTGATCCGTCTTTCTTGAGATGGAACTTTGGGAGAGAAATAAACTATAACTATTGTCAGTGGTTCAAAAAGTAAGACTGCAAAAATTTAACTTGTATATTTCAGTTATCGAACACTCACACAGAAGAATGAAGAAAATGTGAGCTAGATGAATTCAGGCTTTTAAAACTTTTTGCAAAATTGCAGTACTTCAACTCTTATCTGATATGTTTCATATTATGTAAGGCTAGACTTATACATATGGACATGTTAGACTTGATAAATTGATCTACAATCATGACAAATGTTTGAGACTACACCTGGTGAAAAGCTGGGATCATGCATGCAGACAAAACATTCATCGATCTTTGTTTCATATTTTTGAATCATTATCTATAAATCCTACCCACCCCTCACAGCCCATTTCAGTTCTCATCTCTTTCATGCAGTCCTTCTACTTATCCCTGCAGACCTGGTGATCCCTCATGTTGATAACTCATTCAACATTTGCTGCCAAACTTACAGGTCTCCATAAACAGTGCCCATCAAATAAAAGCAGTGGTCACTTCAAGCAAAAGTGAAGTTTCGTGGCTCTACTTTCCAAGTTTCTGATTTATTAGAGCTGGGTAGGTTGAAACACCTGTGTTTTAAAAAGGCATCCCAGGTGAGTCTAATGAATGATCAGCTCCATTTGAAAATCAAAACTACTCATTTAGTACTTACCTTGTACTGTCTCATACTGTTAGTGAGTCTTTCTCATTCAGGACCATCCTTTCCTTATCTGGCTTAAATTTTTAAAATTTAAAAACTATGTTTTTGAGCTCTGGAAAGTTATTTTAATACTGTTTGTCAGTCTCTGTAAGTGCACCTTTTATTCTTTGTTAATGTTATATCTGTCTCTTCTGGCAGTCCTATTTTACTAGAAGAATATTCTTGGTGTATGGGTTGTTATTCCTCCACTAGCTACTGGGTCCCATTGGGGTTTCTGTGATTTTCACTGCCTGTCCCTGGTTCTAGTTGTCTGTGTTAGCTCTGGGGGACCTCAAGCTGCAGGAATAGAGGAAGATCTAGCAGTTTTAGTCCCTGTTGGCAAATTGTCTGCACCTAGCTAAAGTACCAAGAGGAAGTCATTTCCCTACAAAGATGCAACACACTCAACCAGCCTCAAGGAGATTAGCAGGTGCTCTGGTGTACTGACCTTTAGGCTTTCACAGATCTATCTCCCAGGGCCACACTCTCTCCAGGCAGCAGGGCCATCTGATTCTTGCCCCGGTTCATCACTACAGGTGCATGGGAATTAGCTCATTACCAGCTTTCACCAGCTAGAAATCCACAGAACGGAGGCCTGGCATGCAATCTCCAGGTCCCACCTATCACCCTGCTCTCAAAGGTGCTCTGCTTAAGATAGGTAGCTGGAAATTGATTAGAATTAGAATGGGAGGCTTATGGAGAGCAGCAGGGTAGGTGCTCATGTGTAGGAATGCTGTTTGGAACTCACTTCATCCTGGTGGCCTTCAGAGCTCTGGCTTCAATAGTTACAATATTTCTCTGGCACAGATTGCTTAGCAACCAAAGAAGGGAAAGGAACTGAATGCTACCACTTATTACACACTCTTTCTGTGCCAGGCACCTGGCTTAATGCTTTGCATGCATTAATGACAGATGAGATCATCCAGATAACTTAGCTTGTTGTGTAAGATAAAGAGAGTGACTCCAGCAACTTGAAAGATAAAAAACAGGTGGCTGTGAGGCACCTGGGAATCTTCCACTTCTCTCTTTGGCATAGCTCCATTTTGTGTCTAAGTCCCTTATAAGCTTCAGCTCCTTCTGCCCCAGAGTTGCAGAGAAAGCAGCTGTGCAACACCAGGATTGATGCTCCACCCAATTCATTCCCTGTATGTAGCTCACCTATAAATAATAATGATGATGATGATGATGATAATTACAATTATAATAAACAATTCCTTGTAAACTGTATGGAGTTGTCTGCTTTGTTCTTTGGTTTCAGGATACCTTCTTAGCTTGGTGGGCATTATACTGTTATCTTACATTCAGACATCACTCCACTATTTTCACAAAATACTTTCATTGTTATCGAACTTTCCATGTGTGTATGTCTGATTTCTCCAGTTAAGGAGCTTTGGATATATACTCTTAGTGTGTTTGGGGTACTATAACAAAATAACTTAGACTGAGTAACTTATAAAGATCATGAATTTATTGCTTACAGTTCTAGAGGGTGGGAAGTCCAAGATTATGGTGCCAGCATATTTGGTGTCTGACGAGGGCTTGCTGCATGCTTCAAAGATGGCAACTTGTTGCTACATCTTCCTATGGAAGAAGGAGTGGATGAGGTCCCTCTGTCTGATCATGAATTTATTGCTTACAGTTCTAGAGGGTGGGAAGTCCAAGATTATGGTGCCAGCATTTTTGGTGTCTGACGAGGGCTTGCTGCGTGCTTCAAAGATGGCAACTTGTTGCTACATCCTCCTATGGAAGAAGGAGTGGATGAGGTCCCTCTGTCCACTTTTGTAAGAGCACTAACCCCATTCATGAGGTGAAGCCCTCATGACCTAATCACCTCCCAAAGTCCCCACCTTCTAATATCATCACCTTGGCGATTTGGTTTCAACATATGAATTTTGGAAAGGCACAAACATTCAGTCCATAGCATCCCCTAACCTCACCATGCCTAATTTTCCTTATTTTGAAAGCAGAAATAATAATAACTTCCATACCAAATTGGCATTTAAATCACAGCTACCACTTATTACACACTCTTTCTGTGCCAGGCACCTGGCTTAATGCTTTGTATGCATTAATGCCAGATGAGATCATCTAGATAACTCAGCTTGTTGCCAGGCACAGGTGGGTGCTCCATACATGCCATTGCTCTCATTTGTTGTTGCTCTTAGCGGCTAACCTTCATGGGAGTAGATACTGTCTCGCACATTTTTACAGCCCTCTCTCCCCACTGCACTTTACACTCTACCTTGCATCTAAGCAACATATTTGTTGGTTGAGTAGCTGAGTAAATCATATGCTTCCAAATGGCAGTTTCTTTATTTTCTCTACACTTGGTAAGCTGAATTAATTTTATATTTCTCTAAAAAGCCTAGCTAAAAGTTAACTTCCTTTGCAAAACTGCATGTAATCTCTCTCCTCTGACTGATCCCCATATATATATTTTATAAGTTATTTACCTTGAATTCTACCTTATATTCAAGTTACTTATGCACATAAACAAGACAGCTTTGCATGTTAGAGTATGTACATGTGGGGAGAATATAACAGAACATCTGGTTAAAGTGTTGTGTTGACCTACCTTGGACATTTTGCTCTCTCATAAGTATTTTTTTAAGTGAGTTTTTTCCCACTAATGTCCATAAACTCATCTATTCAAATAAATTAGTATTTCCATCTCAACTGACTCAGCTTTTCTTTTTTAAAAATTAATATTTTAGTACAGGTACATTGTATTTTACAAAAGCATTCATTCATTCATAGGTATTTTGGAGTACAGTTTTTTGTAAGTTGGAATCAGGCTCTAATTTATGATTGATGGTTACCCAAGCAGTAGGTGTCAGGGTCCTGTTTAGTATAATACACATTCCTAATTATCTGATGTGGTCTCTACCCTATGGTAAAAACTTCTAGGAGAACCAGGCTTGAGTCCCTGCCTTAAGTGATTAGAAGACAGTAGAGGTCAGGAGGCAGGATCATGGATTCGGACATCCCATACACCAGGATTCGAGTCCTGAAATATCATCAATGTACCTTCTGGACCCACTATAAGCCTGACATACAAGCTTTTAATATATATTAACTATTATTATTGGTAAAGAAATAGGATTCTTGCAAAAATTTGCTAAAGTGCATGCTCCTACAAGATCCCAGTTTGATTTATTTTTGAAAATTCCCCAATGCCCAGCATCGTATCCTATTACAGATGTTGCAGCTGACCTTTTCCAGAATGTGAAGTTATTACTGGAAGGTGCCTTCCCCATGGTGAGATACATTTCTCAATCATCTTGCTTTTAGGAGTGGTTATGTGGTTTGTTTATTTGAATAATGTGTGTGCAGAAGGTGGTCAAAAATGGGTGAACCTTCTTAAATTTCTTTTCCCTTATCTTGGATAAATGCAAAGGATTCCAAGGCTCTAGAAGATAGTGGAGACACAAGATGGAAGGATTCTGGCTCTCTGAATCCAATGAGTCACTTTTAGTGCACTGTTAACGTGAATGAAAATGAAACCTTTAAAGTATTTAAGGTATTAAACCACCATTGAAATTTGGGAGTCTATTTATTACATCAGCTTGCATTGCCTTAACTAATACTGCTGTTCAACAAATTTGTTGAAGGAATAAGCAAGCAATATAACTAAATCACTCGACTACAATGCCATTTAGTACCTAAATGTGGATGTATAGTAAACCCATCGATCTTATTTCATCAATCTGTGTGTGGTCTCACATCAAAACAGTTATAGTCAATCAGAATTTAAAGTGGGACAGTGAGATGGAGTAGCTGTGAGGCAATATAGTGGCTTATCCTTTTTATATTTTTAAAAATACATTAAACTCTTGTAAAAAAAGAAGCAAGCAAAAGAACCACAGATGAAAGTGGGTGTAGGGAAGCTCTTGTATATTGTTGGAGTGTTTCATCATAGTAGTCAACTAATGAATGAAGTAGAAAGCGTTCATCTGTATGTTTTCTGTTCAATCTATTGTGTATTTTTGTCTTCTTAAAACAATATGTGGGATTGCAAAATATAGCCAATAATTCTTTTACTGAACTAAAAGAAAATTAGAAAAGACTGGTAATAGCTTTTGTGTTTAGAAGTGTAATGTCTTCCAGTGAATTGTTTTATGAGTGAAGTGTCTGGAATTGTTTATGAATACTGGACTATAAATTTTTTTCTTTCCTTTTTCTTCTTTTTCTTTTTTTTTTTTTAACTAAGAGAACTTAAACATGATATTAAAAAAAAACATTTTATCTTGTGGTAGAAATGTCAGCCACATTTCAATTCACTCTAAGCCTTCCCCTAAAAGGACTGACTTTTACGCATAACAATAGCCTTGTTTTTATAAGTGGTTGGTAATATCTGCAAATGTGTAAGGCATTCATTTTCCAGGAGCTCTTTTCTCCCTGGTAACACACCAGGAACTATCAGAGTGTTGTTATTTGAATTCTTTCTTGTGCTCTGACTCCCAGATGAATTGAAATTCAACTTCACAGTCAAATGAGTAACCATTTAAAGCTCAGGTGTGTATTTCTTAAGACCCTCTCAAAGGATATATAACGGATTATGTTTTTCCTAAAGACAGCAAACTGAATTTTAATTGGATCTCACCTCTCCCAAGAGATCATTATACCTCTAATCCAAGGCCATATATTATAAAACTTCAGTATGAATTGGAGCATGAAGCCCGTGTTTGGGTTTAGTATTTAAAGTTGAAATTATAGCTGCTGACACCAAAGTCATTTCAGCAACTCCCCAATCCAAATTTTGTTTAATTCAAGTCTCTCAAAAAATGAACACACGCATATACACACACATATATAACGTGCGTGTCAAAGTTACATAAATTTTCAGATTAAAAACAGTGTTTTTTAGGAAATAAGTCTCAAATGGGACCAGTTTCAAATTTTTCTTGTCTTAATCTCACCTTGATCTTGTTGGATAGATTAAAAAATAAATGAAACAGTGGAAAAGATTATATATGTACTAAAGACCTGCTCACTCAGAACTGGATCTGGGAGAGCCTTGTTTGAGACAGAATGAATCTTTTCATCAGAGGGGTAGGGACAGAAGACCACTGAGCTATGCATGAGCACTCTAGACTAGTCTCCCTCTGATCTTAGAAGCTGGCAAGACAACTTCTAAAAGGAAACCAAAAGACTTGCAGGACCTAATTCACCAATACTAAATAACACAGCCATGTGCTTCTTTGTTCCTTATAGTTTAAGAATCCATGTAAATTTCTTGAGGTTAATCAAGACTGTGAGGACTAATGTTAAAAATACTGTGAAAACATCCCAGAGCATGCTCAGGAGTGAATTCATACTTTAAAACTCTTAAGGGGCAATGCTATGGTCTTGCCTTATACCATAACAAAGTAGACCTTTGTGTATTATATGTAGTTAAGACTAGATATTTAAAACAATTTTTTTCTGGAAAAATTAGGTGGTATCTTGTTTTAGACTTGAGTATTTAGAAATCTGGATTTTTTCCCCCTTTAAATTTACATATAGAAACCTGGATTGGCAACCAGGTATCAGGGTAGAGAATCTGTCCTGTGGTTTTTCTGAGAATTGGTTTCTTCCATTATAACATTAGGTGGTTGAAGTAAGTAATCTCTAGATGAGTTAGAGTTATAAAATTCTATGGTTCTAAATTTCAAGTGGCTTTTTTTCCTATTTATACAAGACTCAAAGTCACCAGTCAGCCTACATCCCTAGCTAGGTTTCAGTATTTTTCTGCCATGATGTAAAAGAACATTTGAATTACATAGTCAGTACCCTCAGTACTGGAATCTTAGGCTTCAGTTTGGCCATTTATTTCTACTTATTTATCTTCTACTGAACTTGCTTCTTTTTCATGTTTTAAAAAATTTTCAATTGTATCAATAGCTTTTTAGTTACTAAGCTCTGAACCTTGAAGTTTTCTTTAATTGTTCGTTCTCCCTTGTCCATAATATTAAATCAATCACACAATTCTGTTGGATGCACTAGAAAGGTAAAACTAGTTCTACAAAACAGAATTGCAGAATTGGAAGGGACTTCATTGATTGTTTACAGATTTTATAGAATTGCTTTGAGAATCTAAAGAAATATATTCACCATCTTCCCAGAAAAAAATACATATACGATTTTGCATATAATTTCTAGAGGTTCAAAGACCATGAAATGCACCCATGGATCTCAGATTAAGAATCCCTCAACTAGGCCAAATGTCTCCAAAGGCTGAATTTCACTCAGTAACAACCTAGTGGATGGTTCTCAGCATCTGCTTGAGTACTTCTAGTGAATGAAAGTGCTCATTTTTGGAGCTTTCTCTTCTCTTGTTTGTCATGAAACTACTTTCATCGTTGGAAAGTTCTTTTGTTGAAATCTTTGCCTGTGACTCGCAATTGACCCTGGGTCTTTGGTGTTCGAAGATTTCACCCACATCTCCCACAAACTTTCTATTTTTCATGTTAAATATTACCATCTCCTCAACCGTGCCTTTTACTGTATGGCTTCCAGACTCTTTCCTATCCTGGTCATCTTTCTTTAGACAGTTTCTCTAGACATTTCATTAACGTCTTGATTTAACTTTGTGGTTCTTTGAGATGAATCACATTCTCCATATGTGATATAAATAATCAATGCAAAATTCTTGGAAAATTTCTTTTGTTAATGGCACAGAGGAAAGAACTTTAGGGCCACCTAAACTAGCCTAAAGTTTTGACTCTGCTATTTGCTAGTTATTTTGACCTATTGCTGGTTACTTAACCTTCTCAATTTTCTTGTCTATAAAATGAGAATAGCTATCCTTTCATTATAAGTTTATTGTCTTGGCACATACTAGGTACTTAATAAATAATGTTATTTTTATTATTAATTTAGATTACTTGAGCTATTTCAGAAGAAACATCATATTGAGCATGGACAAATAAAATCTCCAAACTATTTTTAACTAATATTAAACTTGGCCTCTCCTACCCCAAAGTTTTATTAATTTTTTTATTGAAGTGCAGATTTTATAATTAATATTGCTAAAGTTTTTGTATTGGGTTTGGCTCACATGCCAGGCTTCTAAGAT
The DNA here is from genome assembly GCF_000696425.1 of Galeopterus variegatus. Lineage (NCBI taxonomy): Eukaryota > Metazoa > Chordata > Mammalia > Dermoptera > Cynocephalidae > Galeopterus > Galeopterus variegatus. The sequence goes on along the minus strand of NW_007731430.1, from coordinate 69,202 downwards.
ATTACTGATCCTGTCATTCAGCGTGTTACCTGTCCTTCCCAGTGTTGTGATCTCCAGTCAGATATAGAACTAGTGACCAAGCTCCATAGTACATATTAGCCACTTCTCCCCCAAGCTGATTTTAAGTCACTAAACAACTCTCTATTGTGACTAGTGTTTGTCATGTACCTTATTGACATGATAATGATACTGTGCATTTGGGATTCCCCTGATCTAACTACTTACATTAAAAAAAAAAAAAAGAAAGAAAGAAAATGACATTAACTTGCAATGAGTTGTTCTGTATAGACTCGTGCTGACTCAGTTGTTAACTGAATCCTTTCCAAGTCCCCTAGTCATAACAAAACTGTATGAAGAAGGCAGGAAGTCGACCTTATTTGTACAGAGCCAAACAGATTTTGAGGTTCTTAAACAAATAACAGATTACTTCTTTGACTCACAGATCAGAGTGAAGACAATTTCAAGGGCAAGCAAAGGCAGAAAGCCCAGCTCTTCAAGGCATGGCGTCATCTCTCACAAATACGGTGGCTCTATGTTCTTCTAAGACCTATAGAGCATGGCAGTGGGGCTCGTCAGAATCTCCAAAGAAAAGTGTGAGTGGTTAGGGCTGAGACTTCTCTCCTTGCCCAGACTCTCTAATTTTCTCCAGCTCAGGGACAGGAGGAAGTAAAAATAATAAACTGGTAATAAACTGGACATTCATTCCTTCCAAAAGACCTGCTAAACTGAAACTCTATGAGAAATCCTTCAACAATCTTTATGAATGAAATTTTAAAAAAAGTTTTGTCGATTAATTTTCCAAACATCTTTTAGTGAGAGAGAGGGAGAGTGAGAAGACTCAGTGCTAATCCCCTTTGCATGAGCTCAGTCTGTTTTCCTCTTACCTCCAGCTGTTGAATGAGTTAGGGTCATATTTGAAAGGACAACTCATTCTGCTTGGAAGTTTGTGTAAGCGAGTGTGGAAGAGCAGGGATGTGGAGATGCCAGACAGGAGGGCGAGCCAGCAGACACACGTGGACAGGGCTGTAGCCAGCTCCTCTTGCTCTTGGAGTGTCACTGCCTGAAATGGAATACAAGGATCTGGCCTCAGGAGTGCAGGAGGACTGTGACCTCTCTCAGAACCTGGCAGTGAA
>NW_007731430.1:65163-67234 GCF_000696425.1 Galeopterus variegatus | reverse complement strand
AGAGCTCTGTGAGTATAATTGAATGCACCTTCCCATCCCTGCCATCTACAAATAAAAGGACATTTTAAAGGTTTTTAAACTTTTAAGGTATGATTAGATGTAGGACATGAAAAGTTTTACATTCTCTAGAGGAAAATGCAACATCCAATCAATATACAAAGGTACTTTAAAAAATTTTTGGAAAAATGGAATTAAAAGATAACATGAAACTTTATATAAACTTTTGAAGACCTCTCATATTTCTCTTATCTTAATCTTAGATTTTATTTAAAGCAAATAACAAATGTCCAATAACATCTGGCTCTTGTTTACTGGACAAAGTGCAGAAATAAATTAAATTCCTGAAACACATAAACATCTCCCTACAAATTAGCACATGGAATAAGACAATGATCCTTTCAAATAAGTATTTAGTATATAAATACATAAATACTGACCCTTATAAGAGCACTTATAAATAGTATCCTAGGACATAACAAGGAATTTATTTAGCTCTCCAAAGCTTCTTACTATCCAGGCATACATTAAGTGATGGAAGAATTTGATACCCTGAGTCATATGTCTCCTTTGGAAAGGTGGCCCTTTTACATCTCTGTACTATTTTTTTTTTTAATGGTACCTGTCAAGTCGTGTGGCCTAGGGCAAGTTATCTTCCATTCTTATGACTTAGGTTCCTACTCTGAAAAAATGCACCTGGTTTCTACCTTGCTCACTTGTGAGTATTAAAGATACCACACATACACACAGTCCTGGCACAGAAGGTGCCCTCAGCAAGTGGCAGCTAGCTACTGTTCTGATTAAGACACTCAGAATCCATGGGCTGGGACACTGGCCTTGTAGATGCCCTGCAGCCTTGGAGGCCCTACCGGGAGATCCCCTTTCAGGTTAAACTGTTTTGTAATAGGTGCCTTTGGTGCTTTGGTCATAAATTCCCTTTGAGTTGATCCTACACTGAACCTGCCGTATGCTGTCTTCCATTAATCTTAAGAAATACTGTTCATTGCATTTTAGCAATCGTGGAAATCACCCATTCAAAGTAGTTTCCCTTACGTTCCATGTGGGATTTATAAGAATTTACAGCCATTTCTGAATGTCACAAAATGATCTGACAGCGAGTGACTTTAGAGAGATCTCTGGCTCAGGAAAGGTTAGTAGAGTGCAGGAGATGATTGAAAGAGGGGCCCATATGAGGCTTCTGTATTTGTTTTCTCCTTCACCGATAATGTTTCCAGGATCACGGGGCAGTGAGTCATTCTTGGCGAAACTCACTGCATTTAAGAGATATGAACTGAATTTAAAACCAAGAAATTTGAGGCAGGCCATCTCATGTTCCTTTTGGGTACACATAGCGGCAGCAGCACAGGTGATGATAAAATAGGGAGACAGGAGACCCAGAAAATAGTATTCCTTAACTTGGGTTTTTATTTATGGTTCAAAAAAAAGGAAATATTTCAAATTTTAACTTCTCCCATCTCCTGTACCTACCTCTTTAAGGTTATAAAAATCAGCAGATTCCATTAGGGGGATAAATGTTTTGAAGAAGTCTTCTTTGATTACTTCCTCTCACTTGACATGTTTAACAAGACTAAATCAATACTTCTTAGTGCAGCAGTGGGCGTGTCAAAAAACAGTAACACATTTGGGTGTCATGAGACATCATAGGATAAAAGAATCCTGTAGACAAATTCCTTATTTATCCTTTACCTCATCTGTGAGCATCTTTGGTTAAAAATCAGATGTGTATGAATATATGCAGTCATCTAATGCATGGAGGTCAGGACACAAAATAATTCTTTTCATTTTTCAGTGCATTTATTTGTCAACTAAGCTGGCCTAAATGACATACAGAGAATCTGAGTTTTAAACCAAGCAAAAGAGATCGAAAATATTACTATATAAAACATCAAAAGTCCCACCCACTTTTGAAAAAAACTTGCTTAATTCGAGCACACTATTAGGAAATAGTGCCCTTGCCTAATGCATTTCTGTTACATCATCACAGAGTCTAGTCGCAGGTTTTATTCCTTGCCGTTCAGTGAGTACAGTTGGAGAACTTGAAACAAACACAAAG
>NW_007731430.1:61266-64544 GCF_000696425.1 Galeopterus variegatus | reverse complement strand
TGAGCCAGCCGGGGTTGAATCAGAGAGTACGTCTAAACATACCTTGGCCTTCCTACGCGGGGATCCTTCTCTGATAGCCAGTTCAGCACAGACACCCATGCTAATGAGCCTGAGCCTGAGAATGCTTGCCTCTCTGAGATAAACTCTGCATGGTTGCTGGAACCTGACAATGACGTGTGTGATAAATCACACCGTTTTATTTGGGTCGAATTGCACATCCCGGGCAGTGTTTGGCCAAGTGAACAAGGCATGCAAAGACCTTGCTTCCCCTCCGTGTTGTGTGGGAAACTGAGACTCCGATGCTGGGCCTGCAAAAAATCCATTTGAATGCTTACTGCTGAATGGTACTGGGCATTGCCAGCTTTTGTTTACTTTGTCTTATGCGTGAAGATGTGAAGATCGCAGCTGTTTCTTTCAGTAAAAAGAGTAGGAGAATGTAGCAACCAACCTCACATTTCCCCCTCCTCCAAATGTTTGTGGAGCCCAACAGCTGTCTTTGCAAATCCTGTCACTCAGGATTGGAATGGCTCTACATAATCAAGAATGGAGCAGCGAAGCTGAGATTGTTGGCTCGCTGGAGGTGGCAGGTGGGAACGAACTGTTCTCTTAATAGGCTCACTTAGTCGGCTCCTGTGAGGATTGACTGAAAAAAGAAAAGGAAAAAAAGCATTTAAAGGAGGTGAAGAAGGAAAGTTGAACACACATGTCTTATATTTCTTACTTATAGATCTGAATGGCTGTGCAGCATGAATTCACTGGTTGTCAGAATTGGAAGGGATTTGAAAGGTCCCTTGTCTAGGAGTTTTCAAATTATTTTTAGCAGCAGAAGTTTTTTTGCCCAAAGCAAAATCTTAAACCAGAGGTATTGCGTGATAAATGAAAATACATAGAACGAGCAAGAACAACACTGGAAAAATGGGTTGAGTGAAAGCAAAGCAACTTCAGTAACAAACGAACTCGGTTCTGAGAACACGGTAGGGATAATGGGGACTGTGGCAAACTGGATGTGCCTAGAGGAGACAACTGCTACTTGCCTTTTGTACATTGCTGCCTTTGCCAGGCAGAGATTCATTCATCCATTCATTCATTAATAATATTTATTAAGTGCATACTATATGCCAGGTTCTGTTTGGGGCATAAACAAAATAGACAAGATCCCTGTTCTCATAGCACTTGTATTCTAGAAATATTATATGGGAAAGAAGACAGCTAACAAAAAAGAAAACACATTAAAAAATATGTTGCTGTAAGTAATGGTAAGTGCCAAGAAGAAAAGCAAAGCAGAGTTTAGGATAGGGAGTAAGTGGGAAAGGAGGTATTGGAAAGAGTTGTCTGGGATGGTCTTTTAAGGGAGTACATTATATCAGGGAATTAAATGACGGGAAAGAATAAGCCATTTGCAGATCTGTGGGGTGAGGATGGAGCTGGGGAGTGGGTAGGACTAGTGCTGTTAGATTATCCAGTTCTTCAAGAGCAGCTGGGAGTCTTCATTTTCTAAAGTGAAGTCTTATTTATGTTCAATTATAGGTTATCACTTCAAATAAAAAAACAAACATGCAAGCCCCGCCTCACCCCCTGACACCAAATCACACAGCCCATAGGCCCCTGGTTTATATACTTACTTACCTAAAGCCTCCAGGAAACAAACAGAACTTTCTTTAATTGAAACAGGGAGTGGAGGACAGGGACTCTTGTTGGCTTGGCTCTTACCCACAACCCCCACGAACTGGGCACAGTTTGAAATTCTATTCGAATTCGATCTCTTCCATTTACCCTAGATGAAAGACCAGAGAGGTGAAGACACTTGCCCAAGGGACACAGGAATGTGGCAGGATGGGACCAAGGTCTTCTCACTCCCACCCAGCCCTTTTTCCTAAAAAGCGGGTGCATTTAACATTTTCTTCCATGGTCCAAGAATGGGGTGGTCCATGGGGTAATCTGTGGGACCAACACTTAAATGACTAATAAATGCAAATAGTAGCAATTTCCAATTAGGAATTTAAGGAAAATTTCTTCAAATTTTCATAGGTTTCTGTCCTAATTCATCTAGCCAGTTCCTACCTTAGGGTAGAATTCTATCTCATTTATAACCTAAACATCTTTTCTGTGCTTTTTGCAAATATGAGTACAATTTAAGTCATTTGATCCCATCCAGTAGATTAAATCCCACAACAACAGAGGAGTCTAGAATACAGGAGAAAAAAAAAAAATCCAAGTTACTAACGAAAAGAAGGGAAAAATTGGCTAAGTCTGAACAGTTTCAAGAGGCATGCTGGCATGCTGGGTTTTTTTTTTTTTTTTCCCAATATGCAGTCTATCCAGTTAGCTTACATTTCTAGTTTATTTTTCATTCAAAAGTTAGGTCAGCCAGGATCTGAGACAACTGTCCTTGACTGTCTCTGGATTTAAAGAACAGACACAGTAGATTGCTTCTGCTCAGTCAACCAAGTTTTTGTTTTCCAACCACCCTGACATCAACTTCAGGTGGAAATATGTTTACATATCAGATATGTTTACATGTCAGAGTGGATAAAATTTTATGCCAGTGGTAGGATTTTCTTCCTCACCCTTTCTTTCTGCACACAGGCTGTAGCCAGAACCAGAATGGCCTCTGCCTGTTTTGAAAGAATTTGATTTATGGCCTGGCTCCAAGACAAAATGCATATTCATCTCCTGGAACAGGTGCAAAATGTCTCCCTGTTATTACCAACCTATAGCTTCTCTCTGTGCTCATTTCTTACATATAGAATTTGTCTTTCACTCATACTGTAGGTGCTTTTTTTTTTTTTTTGAGCACATAAAGTTTGAAGACTGACAGAATTTTACTCAAAAGAATCCTTTTTGTATTCAGTTGTTTTTTTTTTTAAATTCATTGGAGAGAATTATGTTTCACTCATTGAAATCTTTTGAAATGCCATTAGCATTTTGGTAAAGCCATTAGGCTTTCCCAAATCTAGACAACAATAAAGAGAATTGATACAGATATCCCCAGGTGAAAGGAGTTTAACCAGCTAATACATCACTCATTTTTAAAAACCAATTAGAAAGGCAGGCAGATGTTAAATATTTGCTATAATTCATTTTTGGGTATTTATATATGCTTCAGTGGCAGATTTTATTTAATAAATATCAATAATGATGGCAATGTCTGAGGAAGAAAAACAAAAACAAACTATAAAATTATAATTTAGGTGTCTCTTTTATTAATAGCATAGTGGAAAATTATTTTGAGATAAGCATGGTGGGTTGGATGTGTCTCAGAAATATGGTTTTTGGGT
>NW_007731430.1:53100-60811 GCF_000696425.1 Galeopterus variegatus | reverse complement strand
GTGGGCGCAACACCAAGGGTTGTGATCCCGTTGCCGGTCCCAGTCCGGTACGGGTGCGACACTGAGGGTTGCGATCCGTTGCCGGACACGAAAAAAGACAAAAAGGAAAAAAAAAAAAGAAAAAGGAAAAGAGATCTAAAGAACAAGGACATAGAATGATGCTTGACTATCATACATTTATTCACAGATATAAATTGGATACCTTTGTGTGCTGTGGATACAAATATCCAACACTCTCCCTGCCCTCATGGAGCGGAAACTCTAGATCAATAAGCAGAACTGACTTTGCAACCTATGTGTGGATTTCTTAGCAAAGCGTCATGTCAAATGACTCTTGCAGAAAGTAAGACAGAGTCCAGAATAATAACTTAAAATACTTCACAAGAGTCTAGGTTGCTCCTTCATCCTTAGAGATCCTGGTCAACACGTAGGAAAACAACCCAAAAGTAAGATATGCTTGATGAGCCTGCATCTTGATCAGCTTTGCCAATGGCTAGTGGGCGGTAAATTCCCAAAGTCCCACCCCAAACTCCCAGCCATTTTTTGCCATCACAACTGGTGGGAAAAAGCTCTGGACCCGTAGTCATAAGTCACCTGGTTTGAGGCTTGACACTGCCACTTGCTTAGTAGTATGATCTTGGGAAGTGAAAGTCTCATCCAACTTCTTTGAAGAACTCCACTTGGTTGACTGTTTGCCCTGCCCTATTGCTCGGGATGGGATTTTTAAAAAGGATACATAAGAATCATTTTCATGCTGGAAATTTATTTTTATTTAATTAATTAATTTTTATTTTAACTTCTCAATATACATCATAGTTGATTTTCATGACCCTTTACCCATTCCTCTTCCCCCCTCTCTCATTCCCCTCCCCCTCCTACATCATATCTGTTCACTTGTCTTAACATGTTCAAGGAATTGTTGTGGTTGTTGTGTCTTCTCCCCCCCCCTCCATTTGTTTGTGTGTTTATTTATTTATTTATTTTTAGCTCCCAGAAATAGGTGAGAACATGTGGTATTTCTCTTTCTGCGCCTGACTTGTTTCACTTAATATAAATTTCTCTAAGTCCATCCATGTTGTTGTGAATGGCAGTATTTCATTCTTTTTTATGTCAGAGTAGTATTCCATTGTGTAGATATACCACAGTTTCCTTATCCACTCATCTGGTGATGGACGTTTTGCCTGTTCCAACTCTTGGCTATTGTAAATAGTGCTGCAATAAACAATGGAATACAGGTATCCCTTTGGCATGATGATTTCCATTCCTCTGGGTATATTCCCAACAGTGGAATGGCTGGGTCATATGGTAGATCTATCTGCAATTATTTGAGGAACTTCCATACCATTTTCCATAAAGGCTGCACCATTTTGCAGTCCCACCAACAGTGTATGAGTGTTCTTTTTTCTCCATAACCTCTCCAGCACTTATCATTCTCAGTCTTTTGGATATTAGCCATCCTGAGTGGAGAGAGATGGTAATTTCAAGCCTTGATATAAAAATAGCCCAGATCTAAAGAAGCAGCTCTGGTCCAGTTAAGTGTTAAAGTGATTTTGCTGGGGAATGTCTTTTTTTAGCTTCAAATGAAAATTTATGTGAAACTTCAATATATAAAATAGAAAAAAAGAGTTACTTTTATATAAAAAGGTCTTTTAATAATTTATAATGTTTACTTATTATAAAGTCAGTCATAGGGAATAATGAATTATTTCTGATTAACAGAAAATTAGAGTTGAGGATCTTATATCCACTTCAACCTCTACTTTTAGGTTGTTTCCTTTGGTTGCACAGTGTCAAGACAATTCTGATTCACACAGATAAGTACTTACAAATGATAATTATACTTATCAGCTTACCTTGAATTCTTTTAAAAATCTTTAAATAAATAGGAACAATGGAAAAAGCTTTGCTCCAATGTCTGTGCACAAAAAAGTTAATCTACAATACATGTTAACATGTAGAGTGAGAATTTGTTAAATTTGTTGAATGTTGCATGAGTATATATTTCCTTTTATTAAAGTATTTTCAATAGTAAAAAAATATTTTAATATCATTGTTTGAGTTAAACATTTATGGAAACTCTGAAAGAACTCTCTGGAACCTTAACTGTCTACAGAATTGTGTTTGAAGATAGCCACATGCATTGAGCACAGGGCACTGTTCTAAGCACTATTTGTGGTTTATTTCTTAATCCTCATAACCATCCCAGTTGGTGGAGACCCTGAGACAAACAGATGTCTAGTAATTTTCCATAAAGCATGCAGTTGGTAAAGAGCTGGGTTAAGATTCAGACCCAGTATGTTTACGATTTTGTGGCATGAGCTTGAATGCCGAACCTAGAGGAAGAGAATGGGTTCATGGTCCACACAACTTAATAGCCAAGCAGTTTCAGTTTCACACCTACAAAATACAGAGCAGTTATGAAGCTTAATGACTCTCTGTGGAAACCTTGGCATTTAGTAGGTATTTAATAAATGTTCACTGACCAAATTTACCCTGTGGCTGACTCCTCATCACAAATCCATCTATGTAGTGATCATGTAATACAGAGGCTGGCAAACTACAGCCTGCAGGCCACATCTGATCCACATTCTGTTTTTGTAAATAAAGTTTTATTGTAACACACTGCAATAGGTGGAATATTTGTGCCCCTCGTCCCCTGCAATTCATATATTGAAATCCAAATCCCCAATATAATGGTATTAACAGGAGAGGCCTTTGGGAGGTAATTAGGTCATGAGGGTGGGGCCCTAACGAATGGGATTAGTGCCCTAATAAAAAAGACTCCAGAGAGCTGCCTTGCCCTCTTTCTGCCATGTGAGGATGCAATGAGAAGACAGAAGTCTGCAGCCTAGAAGAGGGCCCTCACCAGACCCTGACCATGCTGGCATTCTGATATTAGACTTCCAGTCTCCAGGACCATGAGAAATAAATTTTTGTTGTTCATAAGCTACTCAGTCTATGGTACTTTGTTTTAGCAGTCTGAACTAAGACACATACCCATGTGCATATGTCTGCATATGATCCCTGGTTGCTTGCCCTCTAAAATGGTAGAGTCGGCAGCTGTGACAGAGACTATATGACTCACAAAATTTAAATTCAAACTTTTGATCTATTGTAATGACTGCATTTTCTGTTTGCCTACTTCCCATAACACAGGACTATGCAACATAGTAATTCAGATACGTGTGGCTAAAGGAGAGGCAAAGATGAGCCTCCACTAATGAGCTTGGGTAAAATCAGATCTGGTGAGTTGTTTTAGTTTCACTGCCACCATCCTGACTCTGCTCAGGATCAGTATACTAACACATTTTGGTTTGTATTAAAAATTTTTTAGGGCCGAGCCTGTGGCGCACTCAGGAGAGTGCAGTGCTGGGAGCGCAGCAGCGCTCCTGCCACAGGTTCGGATCCTATATAGGGATGACTGGTTCGCTCACAGCACTCACTGGCTGAGCATGGTGCGGCCGGTCTCAAAAAAAAAAAAAATTTTTTTTAGCATGCCTATATATCATAAAACATAGTCGTGTTTATTAAGAGGGATTTCTAAAAAGTTAAAATTAAGAAACTCAAATTTCTGATGGTTCAGAAATGATTTAATACTTTAATAATGGTTTCCAAAATTTAGGAATAATTTTTTTAAATAAGTTCAGCCTATTGTTTTCCATGAAAAAAAAAATGAACAAAAGAAGCTCATCGTGACAAGCTAATCCAGAATGCAAGAATTAAAAAAAAAAAAAAAGTATTAAATTGTATGTTACTTAAGTTAAAGTAATTACTTCATTGGAGCTTAAATTGTAGCTTATGGAATTTCTTTTCTGTAATTGGTGCACTCGGGAGAGTGCAGTGCTGGGAGTGCAGCAGCGCTCCCGCCACGGGTTCAGATCCTATATAGGGATGACTGGTGCGCTCACAGCGCTCACTGGCTGAGTGCGGTGCGGCCGGTCTCAAAAAGGACAAAAAATAAAAAAATAAAGAGTAAATAATTTGGGTGAGAGTTGGTACAAGTATTACATTTCATTCTATCAAGAGGACAGGGTCTTCAAATTCTGTAATTATATTTGTTAATTCATATCACATTGACTGTTTTGGGCCTCATCCTCCATTTTGATAATATATTTGAAAAGTTGTTAACAGCCAATGATTTGCTTCCCAAAGATATGGGAGCATATATTAGATTCAGGAATTCATTAAAAAGTATCCATTAGCAGAATGAGTTCTAAATTTCAAAAAGTTCAGTTATCTTTTCCCTGCTTACAATCTTAGTGAGCTGTTTCTGTAGGTAAATTTTCCTCTACTTATAGAAACATGTTTGAGTTTAAAATATAAGGGTATAATACTAAGTTGTAAGTATATAAGGCAGCTCCTAAAAATTCGAGTTGAAATTTCTGTCACTCATTTACTCAACAAATATATATTGAGCACTGATGACATACCAGGCATGGTACTAGCCACTTGTTATACGTGACATCCTATACAGGCATGGTAGCAGCCCTGATGGAGCCGGGAAAGAGAGATAAGAAGTAATTGCTAAATTGTGATGAGCTCTATAAAGGAAATGAATAGGGTGAAATGACAGAGAAAAAAGGGAAGAAACCAAATCAAATGGACCAGTGTGGTAGTGGGAGGTGGGCAGCAGGAGGTATCCGGAGTGCAAAGGCCTTGAGGTGTAAATGGGCTTGGAGTGTTCAGTGAACTGAGAGGACAGTGTGACTGGAGAACGTGGAAGGAGGTGAGGTGAGAGACTGCACACAGGGCCTCCTAAGCCACATCAAGAGAGAAGAAGAACAAGTTAGGGTTTTATATTTTTTTTAAGTGAAAACATGCAGCTTCACTTATTAAATGGGAGAAAACACAAGGAAGTTTTTCTGGATGAAGTTTTCCATGTCTTTTTTTTGACAACATCGTTTCTTATCTATCTTTGAAATCTCCAAAGGAAAAGTAGAGATTGTGTGACATGACGCATCCTTTTGTAAATAATATTATAGTGCTGCTAGAGGAATGCATCTGGAGAGAGGAGACAATCTTACTCTTTTCAACCTGGATTTTTTAGTAGATAAGGATAAAACATTTTGAGTTGTCTCTAAATACATTGCCATCTCTGAAGATATTCAAATGACTGTCCTTTCTCCCTTTTACAAAAGATTCATGTCCTAATTTATCACATTAAAAAAAACGTTTATGTAAACTCTGCATATTTCATTTCTGAGCTACTACAAAAATCAAAAGAAAGTCATTAATATAGAAATATGTATATATATATGTAATATATATAACATTTAACTTTATAAAATCCACATAGTGTGGCAATTTATGATAACAAAATAGAAAACTTGACAGAGAATTATAGCTTTGGAAATATCAGTGGTTTGCAGATGGTAATTTATGACACTATCACTTCATACATACAAGAATATGATCTCAGCAGTTATTCCAGGTCAGGTTGAAATTTAGAGAATTCTTAAGAAAACTGATAAAATAATCATGATGATGTTGATTATCCGAACGAAAGCCAGTTAGTCCTAAGCAGCTGGACAGAAGAGAGAAGTCAGGATTTAATGACCCTTTAGAGACAAGAAGGTAACTTAGCACCTATTGTTTTGTGGGTTACTTTACTCTGAAGGGCTTGGTTTGGAAACACTAGACGGTAGTGGGCATGTATTCCCTTAATATCACTAGCCATCAGATAGGATCAATACAGAAATGTGAAAGAGTTTCAAGTTCCATAGTTTCCACCTGCAATTTCACTAATAAGTAGAAAAGCCTGGGTTGATTGCTTAGAAGACTAAATTGCTATCACTGTGAAATTATTATGAGGAACAGATTATATGTCCTTTCTAAGTGCGCTCTTCTGAGAGAACCTGTGTGATGTCTTGGAAAGAGCAGGATTAAGAGTCAGAAGACTTAGTCTTGTTTACCAAAGACTAAGTATGACCTCAGGCAAATCATTTAATTCGTCGGCTTTTTCATCAGTAAAGTGAAAACAAAAAATAGTCTCCTTTGCCTACTTCACTAGGTTTTTGAGGTCAAAGGTAAACACTTGGTTATCTGTGAAGCATTATGCATGTGCATTAAGAACTCTATTTGGTTTTACAGTAGGGTTTAGGAGACTACTATGTGGTCTCTGTAGAGCATCAATGTTTCTGTCCCATCACATTGAGTCACCCACTCACATTTTTGGAGATCCAAAGGACATCTGCACCTTAAGAGATGCTGCAATGGTGGGGGGCGGGGGCAGTTTGAGGATATGCTCTATCTTACTAGTTTTACTTAGTCTCATATAAAAGCAACTCTCTATAAAAGGATTCTTCCCTTTGCTTAAGATTCTAAGGTGTGATTAGAAAAAAAAAGAACACATACAAGGAGAACAAGGCAACTAAGTAGACCTCGACCCCCTGAGATTTTTCTTGNGAGATTTTTCTTGTCCTCAACTATACACTCTAACTAGTTGGGTATGAAATTTATGTTTACGGTTGCTTGTTGGACATCTCTTTTGGATGTTTCACAGACTCTCAATGTGTCTGCAACTGAATTTGAATCTCTTCCTTCACATAATGAATAATATCATCATCTCTTTCATTGTCAAACTCAGAAACCTGGGGGTTATTTTAGGTTTTTCTTCTTCAACTCTCATGCCTAAACTCAATACTAATCGTGAAGATTTAATTTCCTTAAAATATCATATGGCCATACATCCCATTCTATGTGTGTTGCCTTTACCTTGATTCTGGTCCTTATTTCTTCACAGCAGAATTAGGACAATAACTTCCTAACTGGTCTCCTTTGTTTAAAACTAGCTCTTACAAACCATCCCCTTCCATCACAGCAAATTTAACTTCCTAAATTAGAGATCTGACCAAATTATTCCCTTGTTAAAATATTTTTAACTCTCTCTGGAACTTTCAAGATACAGTATCTTAGCACATGTGATTTTTATTCTCTGGCCCTATATCAGTCAAGCCCCACCATCTCACACTTCTCTGCATGCCCTTTACTCTGTCCATATCATACTGTTTCATGCTTTCACATTTTCACACATAATGCTAACACAGACTACAGAGTTATTTTCTCTACTGTATGCCTGGCTAACTGTTGTTCATTCTTCACACTTTAGTTCTATTGCCAGTTCTTCCCAGAAACCTTCCTGATGCCTACTGATTAAAATGTTCCTTCTCTGGGCTCTGATGTACCCTATGTATACCAATCCTGATTAACCCTAATCCTAATGTTTTCCTGTGTATCCCTAGATTTGAATAGTGACTGGCACATGAACTGGTATTCAATATGCTTCTTTTGAATGGGTGAATCTGCACCATCCAATATGGTGACCATGCCAGAGGTAAAGATTAAAGTCAGAAACTGGAGTTGAATAAAACAAGGGAAGCAAAGCTGTAAAGGTGTTATCTATTAGAATGAGGACTCAGGGAGGCAAAAGGGAACAAATTAAAAAAAGTGAGTAGCAAGAAAGTCAACAGAATTTTGGGATTAATCTTACAAACAGTGTCTGGCCAAGGGTGATGATGGAGTTTGGATGTGTTGTCCCCTCTAAAACTCATGTGGAAATCTGATCCCCAATGTGGCAGTGTTGGAAACTGATTGAGTCATGGGGTGGATCCCTCATGAATGGATTAATGCTCTCCCTGGGGGAAGGGTGATTAATGAGTGAGTTCTCGCTCTATTAGTTCTCATGAGAGCTCGTTGCTTAAAAAGACCCTGG
>NW_007731430.1:42815-52198 GCF_000696425.1 Galeopterus variegatus | reverse complement strand
AAAGACCCTGGCACCTTCTCTCTCTCTCTTGCTTCCTCTCGCCATGTGATCTGCTTGTACATGTGTACATGCCAGCTGCCTGCCACTTTCCGCCATGAGTAGAAGCAGCCTGAGGCCCATGCCAGACGCAGCTGTACCAGAACCGTAAGCCAAATAAACCTCTTTCCTTATAAATTACCCAGTCTCAGGTATTTCTGTTATAGCAACACAAAACGGACTAAAACAGGTTGACATATCCATTTGGTTATGGGAATGCCCTTCTTATAAGAATGCAACAGATGCTATTGTACTTTGCAGTTTTCCAGGGAAAAGGAGCATCCAGTGCAAAGGTCTTCAGGCAAGAGTGTATTTGAAAAACATGCAAAAGGTCAGTTTGGCTGGAGCACAGTAAGTGAGGGTATTATGCACTATATTGTGTCCCCCCTGCCCCATCCCCGCACCCCAAACAAATTCAGGTATTGAAGCTCTAACTTCTAATACATCAGAGTGTGACTCCATTTGGAGATAGGGCCTTTAAAAAGGTGATTAAGTTAAAAAATGGCCTGTACAGTGGGCCCCAATCCAATCTAACTGGTGTCCTTATAGGAAGAGGAAATTTGAACACACAAGGAGAAGCCAGGGATGTGTGCACACAGAGGAAAAACCATGTGAGGATACAGCAGGAAGGCAGCCGTCTGCAAGCCAAGGAGAGAGGCTTCAGGAGAAACAAAATCTGCTGACACCTTGATCTCAGACTTCCAGCCTCCAGAACGGTGAGAAAATAAGTTTCTGTTGTTTAAGCCACCAAGTCTCTGGTACTTTGTCATGGCACCCCGGTAGACTAATATGAAGTGAAAGAATAGTAGATAAAATCAGAGAAATAATAGGAGCTTGGACAAAGGAATGAGGAAACGTTATGTCATGAGGCCATCGTAAGGACTTAACGGTTTTATTGTGGCAAAATGGAAGGCCAGGGGATGATTAGGAACAGGTGAGTCAATGATCTGACTTTTATCTTCATGGATACTGGGAAGTGATTATGCAGGAGTCATCCTGATTGATAAGGCAGTCAAAATTGTCAACTGTGTAGCAGAGAAGGGGCAGGAAACAGAAAGCAGGAGAGGACACTGGAAATGCCTCCTTACTTCCAAATTTTACATCTGAGAAAACTGAGAATCCAGAAAATTAAGTGACTTGCTCAAGATGACACAATAATTATATAGCAGTCCCAGAAATAGGAATCAGGCATCCAGGGCTCTTTACTCCTTTGAGCTTGGAGAGAGATGCATTTGGCTTCTCTTGTAAAAAAAAACACAGGTTTGACTTCCTAATGTTTCAGGGAGGCTGGATTTGTCCTTGTGCGGAGGTGTTGTACTTGTGTAAGTTACGGTGGCCGTCCAGGGCTCTTTACTCCTTTGAGCTTGGAGAGAGATGCATTTGGCTTCTCTTGTAAAAAAACACAGGTTTGACTTCCTAATGTTTCAGGGAGGCTGGATTTGTCCTTGTGAGGAGGTGTTGTACTTGTGTAAGTTACGGTGGCCATGGAGTACACTGTGACACTCTCAGCTGCTCACTCATGTTTCTGTGACTCGAGGATGCGTAGCTTGAAAGACTGGCAGGAGCAAGTGAAAATTATTCATGGGCTCTAGTCACAGACTGTCTCCACAGATGTCCCTCATGGTAGATCATTTCATTGACAGAACAATTTTCAGAGATGATGATAGCAATGGCTGAACTCCAAGCTGTTCTCCAACACGCTAGGATAATAGCCTTCTGGTTCTGGGTTAATGAAGAATTAGTGTATGCGTGTGTAGGGTACTTCAAAAAGTTCATTGAAAATTGGATTAAAAGATAGTATGAGTACTTCCATGAACTTTTTGAAGACCTCTCATACATATATACTCATTTGTATATATCATTATACATGTACACGTATGTATTGTGTATATATATGCATAAATATGTGCATAATATATATGGAATAGAGAAATATCAAACTTGAAGATAATATAATATGCTTACTTACTAGTATAAATATGGTCAATAAAATCTGCAGGATGTTAGAATTACCATAGAATAGAAATCTGAGTTCAAATCACAAGTGTGGCTCTTAGCTAGCAACATGAACTTGGAGAAGTCACTGAATCAGCAAGATTCGATTTTCTCACCTGAAATATGAGATGATAATCATGATGAACTCATAAGATTGTGACCAGATTAGAAAAGATACTGGGCATAAAGCATTTAAGACAATGCCTGGGTCAGAGTAAGTGTTCAGTAAAGATAGCTTTTATTTTTGTTATTTTTTTCTTTTTGCTTACTACAATATCCTCTTTTTCTAGTTTCCTAAGGTGGAAGCTGAGATCATTTATTTGACATCCTTCTTCTTTTCTAATATAAACATTTAATGCTACAAACTCTCTAAGCACCGCCTTAGTTGCATTCCACATATTTTGATGTATTGAGTTTTTATTGTCTTTCAGGTCAAAACATTTTCTAATATCCTTCGTGATTTCCTCTTTGACCTATGGGTTGGTTTCCAAATATTTGGAGGTTTTTGCAGACATATTTCTGTTATTGAGTTCTACTTTAATTCTCTTATGGTCAGAGAACATACTTTGTATAATATTAATCCTCTTCAATTTATTGATTCTTGTTTTACGACCCAGAATATTGTCAGTCTTACTGAGTGCCCTTGAAAAGAAAGTGTATTCTCCTGTTGTTGGATGGAGTGTTCTATAAATGTTAATTAGGTCAAGTTGGTTGATAGCGTTACTCAAATTTTCTATATCCTCACTATTCTTCTGTCTATTTTTACTATCAATTACTGAGAGTGAGGTGTCAAAATTCGCAACTATAGTTGTTGGATCTATAAAATGTCATTTATCAATATAGCTACTCCAGCTTCCTTTTGGTTAATGTTTGCATGGTCTATCTTTTTGGCATCTTTTTATTATTAATTTAAAAAATCTATTTGTTAAGAGGTATCTTTTATGCAGTATATAGTTGAGCATTACCTTTTATCCAATCTAGAAATATTTGTCATTTAATTCAAATGTCTAGACCTTTAACATTTAATTGGTATTGTTGGTTTTAAGTCTTCCATATCACTATTTGTTTTCTACTTATCTCTCTTTATTCTTCTCTCCCTGTTTGTTTTAATTAGGCGAGTATTTTTACTATTTGATAATTCGCTATAACTTTTTATTTTGTAGTGGTTGCTCTGAGGTTCACAGTATACATTTTTAACTTATCAAAGTTCACCTTCAAGTAATATTATACCACATCACACATGATGTAAGAACCTTACATCTGTACACATCCATTTCCCCTTCCACTTTTGTACTGTTTTCATGCCTTTTATTTCTATATATAATATAAAGCCCAGAATTCACTTTTTTTTAAGTTTAAAAAGTCACCTGTTTTTTAAAAAGGCTAAGAAATAACCAAAAAAACTGTTCTATATTTATCCACATATTATCCATTTCTGGTGCTCTTTATTCCTTTGTGTAGACCTGAATTTCCACCTGTTACCATTTTTTCATCTTCCTAGAGAATTTTTAAAAATATTTGTTGAAATGCACATTTGCTGGTAATGAATCATCTTCCCTTTTGTTTGTCTAAAAATTTTTATTTAACCTATTTTTTGAAAGCTATTTTCACTGTATAAAGAATTCATGCTTGACAGTTTTTGTCTTTCAGTACCTTACAGATGTCTGTCTACTATTATTTGGCTTGGACAGTTTCTGATGAGAAGGATGCTTCATCCTCACCTTTCTTCCTCTCTGTGTAATCTACCTTTTTTTCTCTGGTTGCTTTTAAGAACATATAGGGAGTATTTACAATAAATATTTATAATTCCTTGTCTGCTGCTTCTAGAATCCCTGTCATTTCTGGTTCTTTTTCTATTTATTGACTTATTCCTGAATTTATGAATTTTGTTATATTTATTTAAGTAATTTTTTTTCTTCCTGGAACACAGTTAAATTTCTTAAAAGCAGGACTCCTACTTTATCTGCAAGCAGGAGACAGGATCTTGGAGAAAGATGTTTTGAAGCAGGGAGTGTGTGTGTGTGTGTGTTAGGCTGGTGAAGAAGAAAAAAAGTAGGTGCTAAAATGTTCCTGGCAATGATCAACAGCATATAACAAACCTCTTTGTTGAAATGCTCACAGGAAATCCAAAAAAATCGAAATGGCCCATGTCAGATCTTTTCTGAGTAAGCAGAGGGAGAAAAATGTGAGGATTTGATGTTTGATACAGGGAAAGGAGACCCAAGGGAGAGAAGAGAAAAGAGGTGGGCTATTTTATAACTTCATCAAGGATTTTTCTATAATCATCTAAAATTGACCAAGGATAGAGGAAAAAGGTGACCGAAGCATTTTTGTTATGCTTGGTTGTGAATGCACTTTTTTATTATACTTTATAAAAACACATCTCTTTTACAAGGCAACTTCTTTCTCAAGTGATTTGCATATTTCTGTTAACAAATAGTGTTGCAGTGGCAGAAATCTGGAAAATGCCATAGAACGAATCTCTCCAAAGAGAATTTCAGACTAAGAACAGAGGACTCAAGGAATTCATTAGACTGTAGGATATTTCAGGGAAGGGATCACATCTAAAATATTCAATATCTCCAACACCCATTTCCCATGCCTACACATGGTAGGCATTCAGTAAATATTTATTGAATGAAAACCTAAAGTTTTGGGAATAATCATATGACATGTGCAAATGAGTTTGAAAATGCTACAGCAGACATCCCCTCTATAAGACACAAGTCACATATTAAAGGCTCTGAGAAGACTTGCAGTAAAGAAACCTATTTATTTTTTTGAGTAAACAATTTTTTCATTGATATCTTTGACCATGGAACTGATTTTTAGGGAATACCTATTAGCATCATGCAGAAATGGAACCATAACTCCATGTATCTTTGAGGTAGCAAAGGTGATCCTAAAGATGAGAATTTTTTTTTTTTTATGACCGGTAAGGGGATCTTAACCCTTGGCTTGGTGTTGTCTGTACCACACTCAGCCAGTGAGTGTCCAGGCCATACCTATATAGGATCTGAAACTGTGGCCTTGGTGTTATCAGCACCGCACTCTCCCGAGTGAGCCATGGGACCAGCCCCAAGGATGAGAATTTTAAAAGTTGAATCCAAACCACAAAAATAGTTTAAGATTCAAGTTAAATTGGTTTATTGTGAGAGCTGGACCTGGTAGGTTGCAAGTAGAAAGCAATTTTTATTTCATTCTGCCCCTTCAAACCTGATATTTTGACTACGCACCCCCAACCCCCAGGTTTCTCTGACCAATAAAATTCTGAGCAGTTTTCTGTTGACTTTTCTGATGACCAAGTGGTAATAAATAAAACAGTCTTCTTTTCAAGGTAGTAAAAAGTCTATTCCAAAGTCTAATTCATGTAATCTGAAGGTCTGTCTCCTCTTTCATCCCCGACTACGCACCCCCAACCCCCAGGTTTCTCTGACCAATAAAATTCTGAGCAGTTTTCTGTTGAGTTTTCTGATGACCAAGTGGTAATAAATAAAACACAGTCTTCTTTTCAAGGTAGTAAAAAGTCTATTCCAAAGTCTAATTCATGTAATCTGAAGGTCTGTCTCCTCTTTCATCCCCGTTATTACTCAGGTTTGAAATCCAGACAAAGGAGGAAGGGCCAGGTTGGTTTCTTCACTTTCTCCTCTCTCTATCTTCTCCCCCTTTTCCAGCTGTTATTTCTGCCCCCCTCCCAAAGCTGAAGGAAGGTAGGGGAGCAAGGGGAAAGTGGTATAATGGAAAAAAAGTTCTAACTTGACTGGTGCTACTATAATCTGTCATTGTGATCCTGAGTGTAATGCACATCCCCACTGACTTGTCTTTCATGGGGCATTTTGCTGGGTGTTCTGAAGACACCTCTCTTTTCTTCTCCTGCAGGGCATCTCTCTTAGAAACTCTTCCTCTGTCTCCAGTTATGCCTTCTCAGGCTAGCCACTTATGCCTTCTTCATTCTCCTGGCTTCTAGTGGTACATCCCACTATTGGAGTCATGATACCCTTCCAGGCAATTTCTTCCAAGATGGCCCAATCTGCCTTTCTTGAGCAAGGTCCTTATTTGCTCCATCAGGTTTTGGAAGAGCTGCTCGTTCATAACATAGCTCTGTCCCAGACATTGGAAAAGAACAGCTCTAGTCAGTTTTCTGTATTTTCAGGTTATGAGTCAGACATCTGTCCCTGTGTCCCTTAAAGTCCAGAAGATACATATCAAGCTCTCTGAGTGGTCCCATTGAGTGTCTCTCATTTGGCTTGCATTAAGAAAGAAACACACCTATCTGGGGTGTAGGGTGAGAATGAGGATACTTGCTAAATTGACAACATCCTTCAAAGCAGTTTCAGCTTCTTTAAAGTCTCTCCTGACAGGCTGGAGGTTGCCAATATGATAACATGGGTAAAATCACTCTCATAACCTCTGAGTGAGTCCCTTTATAGGTGAGCTACTACCTTGCTTTAGAATGTAGAGCTCTTTGGCACCAACTGCATTGACCTGCTTCTAACACACTTAGTGAAAAGGAAATGCCCCATTTAACATCCCTTCAGACATGATTTAATATACTCAACCCACACTAACATCTTTTATGAGAAATATAGCAAGTAGCAAGAGGAACCAAAGCAGAAATAAGAACATGGATGTAACCACTGAGACTTAATCATGTTACTTATAATGCATAAGGCCTACAAAATAAGGAGGAAAAAACCTGAAAGTGTTAGTTTTATGCACCATTTATTAACTTCATATGGTGGGTTTTACAGCCATTAGAGTGTGGACAGAGATTGAATTTCACTTGTAAAAGGCCTACTTTGCTCTACTGTCCAGTTCATGGCCATCAGAAAACCAATTAATTTCTCTTATATATACTTATCTGTGCTTAGGCTTGCACTGGTCCTTTGGCTTTTGTTGTGTTTGATCTCTACAACAATACCCTTGTTTTGCCCAGTGAGGGCCTATTGTCAGCTGCTTTCTAATGAGTCCAAAGATATTAAGGCCACCAGTAATGATCCTAGAGAGTTGGGAGTCCCAGTTAAAAACAAGAAAAAGTAGTTCAAATTGAATGTCAATTCTCTGATCCACATTAGGGGATTAACTGTGCTTTTTACCATGTTAAAACTCGCAACTTCCTGAAATTCTTTAACTCCCCCATCATAGCCTAACATAGTGGTTTCTTACTACAATCAGTTGAGGAGCATTTAAAAATTTCAGGGCTCAGGCTGCAGCCCACTCTCATTAAATCAAAATGTTTGTGTTCAGATTCAGGTACGGGCATTTTTGAAACTCCCAGGTGTTCTAATGTGCAGCCAGAATTGAATGTCACTCCTAATACCTTTTGCCTGGAATGTAGCTTCTATTCACTCCTAACAGGACATATAATTAAAGCCCTTATGAAACCCCATCCCATCTATATGTAAAAGAAAACATGGAAAGTGCATTGCTTAGGCTACATGTTTGGTTTGCCTGCTCAGTGCCTCTTAAAAATTGAATTAAGTTCCATCACTTAAAAAGTTGTGAGTTCTAATGACAAAAATCTAAATGTTCAGTTTCTCTTGAAAACTCAACTATTCTGGCAGCAGTAGTTAACTTCTCCCTGTGACAAGCAGCTGGTTTTGCTAGCAGCAGCAGCACATGTTAAGGGGGCCTGGGTTTCCCAGTTTGCCCACAGGCCTCACATACCTGGGTTTCCAGCCTGGCCCCTAACAGGCAGAGTTCTGGATATCTGCTATTGTCCAAGTTTGGAGAAGTCTCTCAAAGCTTAGTCTCCTTTGCCTGTTTCATTTTCAAATGCGGGAAACTCAAACTTGTGCCAAAGAGCCTTCTTTGATCTGAATGACTCAGGCAATCCCTTAACCCCTGGATTGTTTAAAAGGTTATTATATTTCTCTCTTTCATTCTCTACCAGCCCATTCTCTCCCGAAAGGGTTTATTTTGTTCTTTTGCTTTAAATATGAAAACAAAGTGTGACTACACATCTATTCTCCAAAGACCATAGCTCCTCAAGGCTGAGAGCCAGATGCCTGATTTGCTTTCCATCTAGAGCTGCCCATACAGAGAAAGTCATCAGCACAAGGCCATTCTGCTTTTGACCTTCCCAGGGCTGGATGCACAGCTAGTCAACAGTGGAACTGAAAATAGAACCCAGGACTTGCAAATCATTGTTCTGCTCGCTGGGTTGTGTTTCCTCCCATAAGGACGTGGTTAAACAACGTCCTGTTTTGCAAAAGCAGAAATCATACTATACGTATGAGAAACCAGACCCAGAAGGAAGCCGGGCCTCACCCTGGGGAAGGACGGCACTGTAGAACAAAAGGAGTTCGTGCATTTGTTTCCAGCACTGCAGCTTATAGGTCGAATGCACCCAAAAAATTGTGTGTTGAATCATCAGCTCTGTAATGTGTGGCATTTTGAACAAGGAGTTCTCACTGAGTGCCAAGAATATATTTGCCTGGCAACCCACAGAAAGGAAATTTAGAACATTAGAAAGGTTATCATGAAAATGACAGAACTGCTATATAAGAAGGTCAGGGACCTGGAATCTGGGTGCTGGTTTTCAGGATAGCACAGAGAGTGTCATGGGAAGGAGCCAGAGGATTGGCAAGGCTGTCACTCTGCACTCAGGGTGTGTGGGTGGCCCATAGAGAGGGCACAAGGCAGAGCCAAACAGTAGGGTCAATAGTCATTGATACTTCCCCAAGCTCCCAGGAAGAGTTCAGAACTCTCTGTTCCATTCCAGCATTTGGCAGAGGGCTTAACTCTTGTTTAGAGGTCATCCCACGGTGTTGCTTTTCAGTGAGCTCCGTGAGAGCAGAAACTGTGGATCTCGTGTCTGTTGCTCCGACGCCTAGCACAGGGCTCATCCCGGGAGACAGCAGAGCCCG
This sequence comes from Galeopterus variegatus, assembly GCF_000696425.1. Classification (NCBI taxonomy): domain Eukaryota; kingdom Metazoa; phylum Chordata; class Mammalia; order Dermoptera; family Cynocephalidae; genus Galeopterus; species Galeopterus variegatus. Next base: position 43,298 of record NW_007731430.1, on the reverse strand, counting down.
GACTCGACCAGACTTTCTGAGTTTGAGTCCTGGCTGTACCACTTCACAGCTGCAAGTGTTTGCACAAGTGACTTCACGCCTCTGTGTCTCAATTCCCTCATCTGTGAAACACAGATGGTAATGATAGGTCTTACCTCAAAGACTCACTACAAAATTGTTATTTTCTATACATATTTATGGGGTACAGAGTTGACTATCAGTATTTGTGTGCAATATGTGATGATCAAATCTATCATTGTGTTCATTGTTAGAAATTTTATTTATTCTTTGTGTCCCTTACCCAATTTCTTCCTCACCCCTCCCACTCTCCCTTTCCCACCTCTAGTAACCATAGGTCTGCTGTCTCCTTCTGAAAGTTCAACATATTATTGTCACCTTTTTCTTTTTCTTTCTTTCTTTCTTTCTTTCTTTCTTTCTTTCTTTCTTTCTTTCTTTCTTTCTTTCTTTCTTTCTTTCTTTCTTTCTTTCTTTCTTTCTTTCTTT
>NW_007731430.1:32580-42494 GCF_000696425.1 Galeopterus variegatus | reverse complement strand
TCCCTCCCTCCCTCCCTCCCTCCTTCCTTTCCTTCTTTCTTACTTTTTTTCTTTCCTTCCTTCCTTTTCTCTCTCCCTCTCTCTTTCCTCCCACTTATGAGTAAGGACATGTGGTATTTCTCTTTCTGTGCCTGGCTTATTTCACTTGACATAATTTTCTCCAAGCTCATCCATGTTACTGTCAATGGCAGCATTTCATTCTTTTTTATGGCTGAGTAGTCCATTGTGGGTACATAGCCCATTTTCCTTATCCAGTCATCTGTCACATCGTCAAAATTAAATGAGCTACTACTTGTGAGGTACTTAGAATGGTACTTTGTACATAATAAGCATTCATTAAGTTTAGTTATTATAGGCAATCAATATATAGCTTATGAATGGAAAACTATTCTAGCTAACAATATTTGATAGTTAGAATATGCTAGGTAACTTGCTAAGCACTTTAAATGATCTCACTTAATTCTTAAAATAGGCACGTGAGACCTTTAATGCTATCAGTCCATATGACAAATGAGGCAACCGAGGCACAGAAGGATTAGGTAATTTAAGATCACACAGCTGGCAAGTGACAGAGGAAGGACTTGAAACTATATGATCTGACACTATGTCTTTCACCACTATTCTGCCAACTAAGTATCCATTTCCTAGGAGGAATACTAAGGTAAAAGCTACTTTATGATGTTCTTATGAGGCTCAAATATAATCATTTACTGACACTCTGAAAGCAGTAAAAAAAATAGATATATGTATGTGAGATGACTAATAAACACATGAGAAATATGTATGTGGTGATGACTAATAAACACATGAGAAACCCTACTCTCATTAGCCTCACTTAGCATATCAAAAGGTGTTAAAAATAATTATTAGCCTTAGGAACCAAAGAACAAGTAAAACTAGTCATTTTGATACACCACAATGCAAGCTGATATGCCAGTGTCACCCACTCAAGACACAGTGGTTGAATAAATCAACAAAAGAGTGCGTTGAGAACAGGGTCACCTTGCTCTTTTGTTTATTTCTTTGCTAAGAACAATTTAGCTGCAATATATATTTTTTATTTACATATTTTATCATTATGAATAGTCCCCCCAGCCATAAATATGAGTAGAAATGATGAGATGCCTTTTCTCTTCAGACTTAGCTGGAGTATTCTGGTGTCACAGAAAGCAAACCAAACTTGAGGCTGGGAGATGAGGTTCCTGGTTTGGGCTTCACTACCAAGTAATGTACTCGAGAATCTGAAACAAGTTTCTCAATCTACCTCGGCCTCAGATTTCTCTGTCTGAAAATATAGCTTTGGATGCCATTGACTATAAAATTCCTAGTACTTCTAAAAATTTTTCATTACCCTCCTGGGAATTTTTTTTATTATAGAGTATACCTTTCCCATCCCCACCTCTGCACTCATACATTTCAACATTTTTGAAATGTAATTGTTTCACAACTAAAATATACATTGAATCATTTTTCTCTCTTTCTCTTTCTCCTTCTCCTTCTCTTCCTCCTCCTTCTTCTCCTATTTTTTTCCTTGTAAAGTTATCATTAAATTGATAGTTTATCTTAGAATTAAAACAAAAACCAACACCCAAACATAAACAAACAACACAACCAGCACCACTACAAACAATAACTAAAGTTGTTCCAAAAGCTTCGTTGAGGTATGAATGGACTTGCATACTGAAAATTAAAGAAAGAGCATTTAAAGTGTCTTTATTGTTGAATTTCTTTAGAGTTCAGGCCTTCTTCTAGGGAATAAATTATATTTTACCTGTAGTACCTGTGGTCTCTGTGTTTCCCCTGCCAATCGTGACAGCACTGTATCAGAGACAATACTTACTTCTTAAAACTAAAATGTCTCAACACCATCGACTATGCATTCATCTCATGTACCTGTAATTAATCTGCATAAAGCCAAATCATTGCTCTGCAGTCAGCTGAGAATACCGAGGGGCCCCTCCTTATTCCAGGCACGTCCAAGTGGGAGAACAGTGGCTCTTTGTTTCAGGAAAGGATAGGGTGAAGGTTAGCTCATGGGTAGAGTTTCCTGTTTGTAATGTTTGAAACCAAGGGAGATGCCAAAAGTTTTGAAGGTTTTATTAAAGGGGAGATAGTTCTTGCTGAGGTAATCTGTAATGAAAGTAAAATTTACTCCCCAACTGATGTCTTGGTACCTCAGACACACATAAGACTGATTATATTATTCCCCTGCTAACAATCCTTCAATGACTCTCCTTTGCCTGCCAGATAGGGCAAGCATTTTAGCACTCTCTAAACTCTACCTAGAATTCCTTGCAGTTCTATGACCTCATCTCACTACTTTGTGCTTGGAACAGCTTCCCACAGCCTCACCTGGGCAGCTCATTTGTTTAGATTCAGCTCAGGTGTCATCTTCCCTTGGTAGCCTTTGGTACCTTTCCAGTCAGGGCAGGGACCTCTTCTTTGTGGTCCCAAAGCATACCATGCTTCACTCTATTCAAGGGATTCTCAAACTTGGCTGCACAATGGAATCACCTGGAAAGTTATCAAAACTCACCAATACCTAGGCCCTACTCAAAGAGATTTTGTTTCCATTGATCTTGGCTGGTGCTAGGCATTTCTTTTTAACATATCCAGGTATTTTAATGCACAGCTGAGATCCCCTGCTTTATTGTAAACCTTACAACATATTGTATTTAAAGTTTTGTGTTTATCTTCCCTATGAGTTTCTTGAGCACTGAAATTATTTTGTATTGATATGCATACCCCCTGAGATTTAAAGATAGCCAAATAATAAGTTTTGCTCTGATGACTAGGCTAATTACCCTGAATACACACTATGTATACATGTATCAAAATATAACTCTGTACCCCATAAATACGTACAATCAATATGTTTCAATAAAAATTTTAAAAATTGCCAAGTACTAAGAAGTGTTTACTAAGCAGTTTATGAATAATGAATGAACAAATCAATCAGTCAATCAATGTATAACACATATACATCCCAACCTCCCTCCTACCTATGTTTAGAAGCTCACTTATATTCATGCAGTTGTATGGGGTTAGAAACTGGGGAAAATATAAGAATCAATGTAGATCCCAGGTGTTTGGGGATAAAGTAAATAGTATAAAAGAAGTGTCTGAGAAAACAAATAAAATATGGCTCAAAGAAAACCTAGGAAATTTTGAATTAACTAAGAGCAGGTGCTGAGAAAACATAACCATGAAATTTGCCCTTGGCAGGAACTTTGGGAGAGAGACTAATGCAGAGATTCTGGTGCTGGAGATTGGGAGAAGGGAATAACCAGCTCAAAATGTAACTTAGGTTTTACCTGCATGAGACAGAAATACAAGGTTCCTAGAGTTTGGCCAGAAAAGAGTTAGCTTTCCTTAGGACCCAGAGTCCAGGGCCTGAAAATCAAGTGTCCAAGCAGCCTGGGGGAGAAGCAGCAGAACGTCAGTCAAGCTCAATCATCATGAGATACCACTGTGCTCTTTCTGCTCTGTGAATCTGTGTTTTGGGGGTGACAGTATGTGCTAATTGTTTTATATGTGTTATCCCACGTAGCATGCAGGATTAGGTTTATGAAATAGGCTTTATCATCCCCAGTTTCATAGATGAAAACATTTAGATTCAGGGGACCGACTAAGTGTCCCATGTCACCTGCCTTACAAATGGTAAATGTCACCTTGTAAATGGCCAGTAAGCATTACTGGCCTGCTGATCCTCTGTGGAGGAGAGATATTGGAGAAGGTGGAGGGATTGGCTGACTCTTTAAGACCTTATCCAGAGTCTCTATCAAGAAGAGGGATTTACTCCTCAGGTAAGGTGGAAGACAACAGGTGAAGGAAACTTTGTTGATGGTTGCCTCAAAATTTTTAATTTAAAAAAGCTCCTATTTACTTGACTTGGGACCACTAAGTGGCCTTGAACAGTGAGGCTACAATACTCTCCACCTTTGGACTCCTGGTGAATATGCTTTGAAGAGGCACATGCCCTTTCTCAGAGAGAAGATGGACAAGAACACTTAGAATTCTGTAATTTTATAAGATGAAAGAATGTTTATGTATAAAGCTTAGACTGTTTTGTTTTTGTTTTTTAAAGAATAAGCTATTACTTTTATGACATGGAAACTGGTTATACTTCATTTAATAATGTGACATCAAAGTTTTAGTATTGAAATATTTGGTTTGCCCTATTATGGGGAATTCCCTGTCCCTAGACTTCCGTCTTGACTCTTCACAGTCTATGCTCAGACAAGCTTGTCCTCTCTCTTATCTTAATAAACATTTAGTTTCCAAAACAAGGTCTGATCTTAATCATTAGCCTAGCCAATCAGTTTAGTATGTCTATATTAATAGACATGAATGTGATGAAGATGCCTACAGATTTTAGTCTGCTAGGAGATATCTTCCCTTATTAATCACTGTTAAGACTAGTTTGCTTGCAAAATTTCATGCAGTCACAGTCTTGATGCCAAGCACGTTGGAGCTACTGGCCTTTCCCCCAGCCCTGTACATAATTCCCGTCTGTGGGAACTATAATAACCCTTTCTGTAAAACATGACAGAAATAGGTTGGCCTTGGGAAATTTCTTTGGCTTATTTGGAAATAATCTGAGCTTGTAACTCAGTTGGATCTTGGTTCAAATCTTGAGTCTGACACATGCAAACACTTCTAGGGCCAAGGACAGCCCAACAAATGTTGATTTCCTTTCTTGTCCCCTTCTGTTGAGAAACAGTATGCCCTTCTTTGATGATTTCTATGATTCAATCATATGTACTTTCAGTCCAACACACCTACACAAAAAGCACACAGTTATGGATTTTACTCTTCTCTCCTTTGGTTCTTTGACAAGAAGCCAGGATTTCAAAAACAGCTCAGGAGAAGCCCACACTTCATGGTAACTTATTATCTGACCTTTTTCTAGAACATGGATATTATATTACCCCTGGTTTCTTGACATGTAAAAAAAAACATGCCTTCTCTCTCAGTCTGTGTCTTCTGATAGTAAGTTCAGATGAGTTTTTTTTCCTAAATAATAAAAGAGAAGGTGGCTGCTACAGGCATTTATAACTGACCTTATTTAAAGAATCTGGGTGGGCAACCCTTACCTCACTTGCAAGAGAGAAGTGGTGTGTGTCATGAGAAGATCTCTCTAGACGTCATCAAAACAACTAGCAGTGTCTGACCTTGGCAAGTTCACTCACCCCCTTTCCTTTTTTTTTTTTTTATAAGGACACTCATCCCATCATGGGAGCTTGTATTCATCTCTTTCTGTTGCTTATAACAAAATACTTGGAACTGGGTACTTTGTAAGAAAATGAAATTTATTGCTTACAGTTTCAGAGGCTGGGAAGTCCACAGTCTAGGGAGCACTTGTGGTGAGGGCCTTCTTTGGTGGTGGCTTTACAGCAATGCAAGGGCCTCATAAGGTAGAAGATGGTGGAGCAGAGAGAGAGACTCTCATGTGCTTTCCTTTTAAAGCCCTCAGAACCACACCCATGACCACCATTATTAATCCATTCACTAGGCATGGTCCTCAGAATCTGATCATCTCTTCAAGGTCCCACCTTTCAATGATCATAATAGGATTTCCCACCCTCTTAGCAGTGTCACAGTGGGGGTCAAGTTTTGGGGGAACACTCAATCCAAGGCAGGGCTCCACTCTCATGACCTCATCTAAACCTAATTTCCTCTCAAAGGTCCCACCTCCGAATTTCATCACATTGGCGATTAGGGCTTCAACATATGAATTGGGGGGAACACAAACATTCAGTCCACAGCAGTAGGAATAAATGAAAGAAAATATATTCTTATTGTGATTCTCTATACTGTTTGGTGCTAAACTAAAGCATCTGATGTGTTATCTCATTTCTTCTTTTTTTACTCTCATCACCACCCTTCAGAGCAAGTCTTATACTTCCTTCATAGCTGAGAAAATAGAGGCTTAGAGATGTTAATGAATTACCCAAGGTCACCTAGGTCTTTGGCTGCAAAGCCTGTATTCATTTCATTTGGTTATCATGGACACTGCTAGGAACTCCTAAATGTGTCTATAGTGGGTGAAGAAAAAACTGTTCTAGAACATGGAGAAACAATGGGATGACCTGCACTACTGAGACAAGCTTGCCTAAATGCTCTATTCCATACTTGCAAGCTTCAAGAGAGACCTCTAATGGATTTGGAAATAAGTACTGAAATATTTGACACCCTTCCTCCAAGAGGGTTTTGAATCCTTTTCTCCAGGAGAATCACAAAGTCAGACATGATTTGAGATGTAATAATGATGTACACCATTGATTGAACCTCTTATGCTCCTGGCTCTGTGCTGCTGCATAGTTCACAAGCATTTTCTCATTTACCCAGACAATGCCCATGAGATCATTACCACTCTTTTATGTGGTCATGGGCACTGAGACTTATAAAAAGGTATAACTTAGCCAAGTCACATGGCTTGGGAAGATGGGAATACATGTTTATCTGAATCTGAAGCAAATACTGAATGACATGTCTGTACTGCAAGGCAGAATAGGACTCAGAGAGTTCATTTCTCTCTTTCCATTGGGTCTGCACTCATATGGTAACTTGAAGAACTTGTGGGAATCACTACTGTGAATATAGAATGTCCACAAATGGCAATCACAGTTTTAGGAAAGGTCAACGCTGTCAGTTCTCACTGTATTTACATTCATTAAAAACAAATTAAAAGGGAAGAAGGCAGAGGGGAAAGTCCCTCTTTCAAATGAGGTCATTTGAACAGTAGAACAATTGTCAGTAATTATTTAAAGGGAACAGAACTGATTAGGTATCAAAAATAGAATTACAAGAAGCCTTCTCCAGAAGCCACTTCCCTTGCAGTATTTCCCTGAAAGATTACTTATCATTTAGTTTAATAGTTTCAAAAATAATAAGGAATAATAAGATCTACCAAGCTAGATTGATTAGAAGGTAGAAGATTACCAACAATAGAATGTTTTCAGTTGATTGCAACATGAAGAAGCCAAATCTAGCAGGTCATCAAAGAGTAGTATGTGAACACTTACCAACAATAGAATGTTTTCAGTTGATTGCAACATGAAGAAGCCAAATCTAGCAGGTCATGAAGGAGAAGTATGTGAACATTGCCCTTGGATTTCACAGTGACAACATTTAATCAGCTCTGGCTTAATATAAGTTTGTCACTAAATGCTCAATTTCCTTATCAAGGCTGCTACTCCTTAGCTGAGAGCTGATTATGACAGCATATCTCTTCCTGGGAACTGAGTAAGTTTAAAATATATGATGACCTGATATCAATGAATTTAGAGAGACGGGGTCAGAGATAGGAAATAAATAAGTGTTGGCAAAGGACCTGGCCACCCATGTTGCAGGCATGTGGGACAAAGAGCAGCCAACACACTCCCCGGACTCCTGTAGAATGGACTGGGTTATGAACCAAATATTTGTATCCTCCCAAATTTCTATGTTGACATCATAACCCCCAAGGTGATAGCCTTTGGAGTTTAGAGGTTATTAGGCTTAGATGAGGTCATGAGAGTGGGGTCTGCATCATAGGATTAGTGTCCTTATGAGAAGAGAAAAGAAGAACAGAGCTCCCTCTCTCTCCAAGATGTAAGGATACAACAAAAAGGTGGCTGTCTGCAAGCCAGCAAGAGAGCCCTCATCAGAACCTTACCATACTGCAACCTTGATCTTGGACATCCCAGCCTCCAGAATTATGAAAAATAAATGTCTGTTGTTCAAGCCATCCAGTCCATGGCATTTTGTTATAGGAGCCTGAACTGACTAAGATAGTCTTAGTCTTGAAGTATCTGCCAGTCCATTCCTGTCTGATAACCACCACTCACATGACTTCCTCAAAATGGCAGAAACAAGACCTACTGTGCTTGTACTAATTTCGAAACACTATCATCTCCAAATTCCATCTCAGGCCTAATGTATACAGGTATTGTAGAAGGTGATGAGAAAATAAATTCTTTTATTTTTTAAGCAGATATTGAGCACCACAAATATGCCAGGCATTTGGAGCATGTGGTATAGATGGAGGAGCAGGACAAATCCACTGATAAATAAACAGCAATGCAAAATAGTCCACACTGAATGCAAAAAGAGGCAGAGACCCAAAATGTGAATGTATGAAGCAACCACTGACAGCGGAAGACTTGACAACACCAACCATGTGCCATGAACTGTGCCAGACCCTGGGTTCATAGTCAAATGGAGAAGGCCATGGGAAGGGCTGTGAGGGAGCTGTGGGCATAGAGGAAGGCCTTCTTAGTAAGGGTGACATATGAACTATAGCAAAAAGGGGCATTCCCTTGGATGCAGAGGGAATGATGTGGGCAAGTGTAGACAGGTAGAAATGGGTGTGTTTGGGCAACAATGAATGGTCTGGTTTGGTATGTAGACTGGTGGCAGCATATTAGCCCAATTGGGTCTTTCCTGTATAAGTAGGTTTACTCAGTGGGAATTGGCCTGAATTTAGAACTAAAACAAAAACAAAACAAAACAAAATAAACAAACAAACAAAAACAAAACAAAGACCAAAGAATCATAGAGTAATAGAACAAAGAGAGAATCTAGTCCTCTGTTTCCCATTCAGTCTTTCCTGTAGATCATTCTATAACCTCAGCTAGAACATGACTGGAGTTGTTATCAGGCCACTAGGGTAAACTTTGGGCCAGATAGTTTAGGCTAGTCCTGATTTCAGACATTCTACCACATTATCCCTAGTATGTTCATAAATACACTAACACATGTTAGTGCATATTGCATTTGGAAGTGCATAGTCTGAGAGGAACTTAGAAACTTCCCTGTAGAGAAGTGTCTTCACTGCTTGCCTTCCTTTGGACAGTGAGTTAAGACCAGAAGTGACAAAACAAATTCATATTCATGTTATCAGAGAGAAGAGCAGAGCTCTAGAGGGGCAAAACACATGAATAGAAATGTTGTGTTTGGTATGGAGAAGCATCACCCAGATTCCTCTGACTAGACTTGCCACCCAGTGTTGGTGGTCTGATGAGCAGACCATGGGGGTTGGCTTTCTATCTGGAACCAGGTAGGGGTGGAAACACCCAGCCATTTTGACCTGGCCAGGGACAACTCTACCAGGGAATATTCACTCCTGAGCATTGTGTAGGGATGGCTGAGTTTATTATTGTGTCACAGGCTGACTTCTCACTCAACTTAATCCCACATCCACCCCCTTCCTTTCACAAGGGCCAATTCCTACTAAACATCTTGTACCTCAAACTCTGGGTCAGGAAATGGGTCAGGAAAAGTTTCAAGGGCTTTGGGAACTTGGACTGGGAAAAGAGTGAGAAATCCTGTACACCTAGGAGGCCACTTGGGTATCTGGAGATGGAGAGTTGTATTAACAGACATCTTGTACCTCAAACTCTGGGTCAGGAAATGGGTCAGGAAAAGTTTCAAGGGCTTTGGGTACTTGGACTGGGAAAAGAGTGAGAAATCCTGTACACCTAGGAGGCCACTTGGGTATCTGGAGATGGAGAGTTGTATTAACAAGAAAGGGGGAAACTCAAGGAGGGTCAAGGTCTTTGCTGTATGCAAGAGAAGAAGGAATTCATTTCTTCACTCAATGAACACTCGCAGAGCCGATGCTAGGTGCCAGGCACTGAAGTTGACCCTGGATGATGGACATAAAAAGACATATTCCTTCTCTTAAGGAGTTATAGACCAGGCACTTACACTCAGAGAAATGAAAACATCTTTAAAAGTGGAATGTTCCAGATAACACTGTTTTTCAGAGATTAATCTAGATCTAAAGATGGTTTAAAACTTCAAATATCTAGATATAAAAAAAAAGAAGAAAGTTTACCCAATTAATCCCACAGTGGTAGAGCACTGCGAGAGGACCTCGAAGAGACAATAGTACAAAGACAAATTTGTACTGTTCACTTTTTAATTCA
>NW_007731430.1:30254-32269 GCF_000696425.1 Galeopterus variegatus | reverse complement strand
GCACTGCGAGAGGACCTCGAAGAGACAATAGTACAAAGACAAATTTGTACTGTTCACTTTTCTATTCACTTTTTAATTCAAGATCCATATGGCATTCTTTATGGGAATTCTAGTTGTACAAATTAGTATCCACCAGCCCCTATGCACACCAGCCCCTAGAGAACAAGGCTCAGAGATGCCAACTAAGGCGGCCCAGGAGTAGGGTGGCAAAATTCAGATGCCTTGACTCTATATTGCCTCCATAATCTTTATCGTGACCCTGATCTTGGCCTCTGTTGTACAAAAGGTATGAAATTCTCAGAGGGAAGGTAAATAAATGCTCAATTATAATAACAACTGAATCCCTGGCTGGCTTCTATCAAGGGCAGAAGTAAAGATGACATAGGGAAATATGCCCTGTAACTTTCTTAAAGGCAACAAGATTTAGGGCAAGCTCTGTGCTTGCATTTGCAGGACAGGGCGGGAAGATGCTGAGGCTGTGCATCAGGGAATTTCCTGCCTGCCTTCAGTAGAGCACTTTCCACATGCCCGACATTCCTGGAACATAGGGTTACACCTTGGAGTTTCCCTAAAGCTGAAGAGAGAGAGTCATTTTCAACTTTCCCTATTCTGAATAACATATTCTAACTTCCCTAAATACATGGATCTAGATATCTTCACTTCCTCTGGATACCCTCCAATTTCCTCTCCCAATCCACATCCTAAAAAGGTTGACGTCATTACCTTCTTTTAAAAAAGTCACCATCTCTCTCTCTCCTAACCATCCACGGAGATTAACTGCCTCATGCATGGGGTATTTCTTACATCATTGGCAGAAACCAGTTCCACTATTAGAAATTTAAATTGCACTTGCTGCTGAAATTAACAGTCCCCAAAGCATTTCTGAGGTGGTGTTAAAATATGTCTGTAAATTCTTTATCAGAAGGAGGAATCAAGAGGTAGATACAGTCAATGTCCCATACCTTTAAACTTGGAAGGTCTCTGTGACTGCCTTGACAAACAGAATACTGAGGAGAGATGCTAGGTGACTTCTGAGGTTTTGTTAGGAAAGTTCATGCAGCCAGTGTCCCCTGGAGCAGTCACTGTGGAAGCTTTCACCCCTATGTAAGAAGTCCATCACCCTGTGCCCACCGTGTGGAAAGACCATGTGGAGGTACCAAGCAGAGAGAATGGTGCCCAAGAAACCCAGCTGGTCCAATCTCCAGGTGTTTGGATCTTCCCAGTCTAGATGTCAGATGCGAGTGAAGAAGCTGTTGTGATAGTCCTAGTTGCAGCCACTGTCTGACCTCAACCTTGTGAAGATCCCTTGTGAAGATAACTGCCAGTGAAACCTACTCAACTCCCAGATTCGTGAGCAAAATAAGTGTTACTGTTGCTTTAAGCTAGTGTTTTGGGATGTTTTGTACATGGTAAATGATTATTGGAACAGGTTCTGAGAAGTAGAAGTTAGATGCTGTTGTGACAAAACCTAACACATGGGGCATTCACCCTGGGACTAGATGGTCCCAGGTAGAAGCTGGAAGGGGCTGGAAGAGACTCAGTAGTAAAAGCCTGATGGCCCTTCAGGTGGCTATCAGTAATGGCTTAAAGGAAAGTGAGGAGATTGTTACTGAAAACTAGAAGAAAGGATCTTTGTTCTATAGTAGTTGGAAGTGTAGCAAAACTGTCACCTGAAGTTACATGGATGAACTGGTGGATTTGGCTAAGAAAAATTCCAGCCAGCCAGAATGTTGAAAATGTCAAGGGGTTTCTTTCAGTCACATATGATAATTATGTAGAGAGATGAGTTTTAAAAACAGAACTGTATCCTTTTCAAGAAAATATCTAAAAAATCCAGGACTTATTCCATTCAAATATAAAACTATTTCTCTTTCTCAGCCTCTCCGTAAAGCAGAGGATTCTCAAATTAAGAAAAGTTGTCAGGTCAAAGATCAAATCCAAAAGTCAAAGAGCCTTTGTTAATCCTTAGAAAGATATAAGGTAATGGGGCCGGCCCGGTGGCGCACTGCTACAGT
>NW_007731430.1:3115-29695 GCF_000696425.1 Galeopterus variegatus | reverse complement strand
GCGACACTGAGGGTTGCGGTCCGTTGCCGGACATGAAAAAAGACAAAAAGGAAAAAAAAAAAAAAGAAAGATATAAGGTAATGTCTCATAAACCCCTTGAAACAAAGTTCCTCTAAGGATCTAAGGGCATGCCAAGCGGATTCTTTCAGTTAAACAGTAGGGCTTCCAATAATTTTAAGTTCGTGGTCTCATAGTAGTTTTACAGGGACCCTGAGTAGAGAAGGGCTTATATCAAAGAAATTTGTAGGTGGGGGTTTTGTCTAAGGATGTGTACTCTAATAAGAATCATGGGAAGTCCACAGAGTTGTTTTCTTTAAAAAAAAAAAAACAACAGAATTATACTAACAGATATTTTGCTACCTTGGACTAAAAGAGACAGAAATAGTATTAAGTGAAAACAGGTCCAAGAATTAAGAATCTGGAGGGGTGACCCAAGAGCAGTGGATAATCCCACCTAGGAAGCAGGAATGAGACCTAAAAAAAAAGAGTTGGCAGTGTTTGCTGGCTGGATTTCAGAATTGCTATGAAGCAATGACTGTTATGTGCTCTTATTTTCCTCTGTTTTGAACAAAAGTGTCTATAGAGGCTATGCTATGTACATCCCAACACTGAATGCTGGATACGTAGCTTGCAACTTGTATATGAGTTTACAGGTCTTTGGATTGAGAGGATCAGTACACAAGAGACCTCACCTGAGGGGCTTCATCCGTATCTGGTCTTGGGAAGGGTGAGTGTATGATTGTATTTTGTATGTGGGAGAAATGTAAGTAATTTATGGCCAGTAGGTGAACTTTGGAATTTTAAGGCATGTGCACAATTTTTTTTGATACTCTTCCCATATGAAATGGAGTCTAATTTCCATCCTCTTGACTATGGACTGGCCTTAGTAACTCACTTCTGAAAAATGGAATGGGATGGAAGTGATGTTATGTTAATTCCAAGGCTAGGTCTTAAAAAGTAATACAGCTTTATCCTGTCTTTTTTGGAACATCATCCTTGCAACACAGCCACCTTGCTATGAGGAAGCCCAGGTCACATGGAAAGTCCCAAATGGAAATGAATCAAGTCTCTCAGCCCTCAGCCCAGCTGAGCTCCCAGCCAGCAGCCAGCACCAACTTGCCAGGCATGTGAGTGAGCCATTTTGGAAGTGGCTTCGGCCCTGCATCAAGCCTCTGTGAAGCTGCTCCCCACAGGGAGCAGGGACAAGTGTCCACAGACAAGCCCTGGCCAAATTGCAGATTTGTTTGCAAAATGAATGATCATTGCTTCAAGAAATTAAATTTGAAGTGCTTTTGTACATACCAGTAATAACAGGAATAATTTCCCTTTATATATATGTACATATATGTATATAATTTCAACATTAATTTCTGCTTAATCTCTTCCTTAACTTGGTCAGTGTCAGGGTGTGCTCCACCCTTACAAGGCCAGTCCTTAGATAAATGATAATAATGAATGCCAATACATAGCAAACTCATATATAGCTGGCATTAATCGATGGATTAATATAGGATAGGCCCTATTCTGTATGCTCTATATGTATTAACTCATTTTATTCTTACAACTCTATGAGGGAAATACTTTTATTATCCCCACTTAACAGATAAGGAAATGGAGCCTGGAGAAGTGAAGTAAGCTGGCCAAGACCACAGAGCCAGGCACCCAGACATTCTTGCTTCAAGTCCGCACTCATAACCATTAAGCTTCTCTGTTTCTTATAACTGACATCTTCTACTTTAATTTTTCCACCCACCATTAGCACTAGGCAGCTTCTTCACTTCCCTAACTACAGCCTTGATCTTCAGTTGAGAGAACTTCTTGCTTCTACTAGGCAGGCCACAGGCTACGTTTTTGTCCCTACATGTCAGATTAACTTAGATCAGGGGTCAGCAATGGTCAGGGATCAGCCTGTGGGCCAAACCACCAACCTGGCTTGCCACTTGCTTTTGTAAACAAAGGGTTGTTTTTTTTTTTTTTTGAAATACAGCCACGTTGGTTCATTTACGTTTTGTCTGACTGCTTTTGCACTACGTGGCAGAGCTGAATAGCTGTGACAGCAATCATTTGACCCAGAAAGCCTCAATTATTATTATCTGGTCTTTAACAGAGAAAGTTCACTGACCCATGACTTAGATCACTGAAGACCCCTTTCTTACTGAATTCATAACATGCTATAAAAAGGGTATACATTCATGAGGGCTGTAGACAGATCTGGACTAAAACCTAGCTCTGTTACCTGTGTGCTTGCAGGAGAATCTCTTAATGTCTCTGAATCTTAGTTTTCTCTTTCAAAAATTGGGGAGAATAGTAAGACCTCCATTTTAATTGATAAATGCTAAGATACTGACACATAAACAAAATATTAATATGTGATGAGTTTTACCAATCTTTTGTGATTAGATCAAAATTTAGAAGATCATATAATCAGAGGCAAAGAAAATAAAAATACTTAAAATCAATTTAAATATCAAGATTTAAGAACAGAAACTTTTTTTTTTTTGCAACCAGTAAGGGGATCGTAACCCTTGGCTTGGTGTCGTCTGCACTGCGCTTGGCCAGTGAGCGCACCGGCCATCCCTATACAGGATCCGAACCGCAGCCTCGGCGCTCCCAGCACCGCACTCTCCCGAGTGAGCCACGGGGTCGGCTCTAAAGACAGAACTTCTGATTATGTATTGAGCTAAAGGAATAATCCTGTTTTTCTCACTGCAACTGAATATTTTCTTTGAGAATAGCAGCCTCGGCGCTCCCAGCACCGCACTCTCCCGAGTGAGCCACAGGGTCGGCTCTAAAGACAGAACTTCTGATTACGTATTGAGCTAAAGGAATAATCCTGTTTTTCTCACTGCAACTGAATATTTTCTTTGAGAATATGAGTAAACTTAGGATCCCAAAGGTAGAGTGATCTGACCTGATTAAAAGAACTTTTTCCCCCGTGTTTGCAGATATTCCAAACAACTGTCAGCAAGTTAGTTATTTCACCATTCCAACCAAAATGATTTACTATTTCGGGGGCTGAGTTTTTTAAGTTGATCTAAGTAGCTGAATCGACTGAGAGTTTTCAGTTCCTTGGAGAGGTGAGCAGTCACATTGTGGTCTCTTGGGGGGAATTAGAAGGACTGAATTCCAGAAGAAAGATTTTGGGCATTTGCTGCTCTTTTTGGCATTGCTGCTGGGAGACCTCTATCCTTGGTGTGAGAGCCGTGGAATTAGAGCTCATTTCTGCTCCCAGGGGAAGCAGGGCAGCATGGCAGGTCTTGACTGCACATCTGGCTAAGTGGAGGGGACAATCAGAACGAGGGCAAGGATCGGCTCTGAGGGAGGAACTGGGGGTCTGCCATGTGCATGGGGTGTGAAAGGGGCAAAGAGATGAACACGGGGTCTTAACGAGGCAGGTGGAGTGGAAACTGGCTGAACACCACCCTTGACCTGCTGTGTGGATTCTGGTTTTCTTCACTTGACTTTCTTTTCTTTCCCTGTTTTCACTTGTCACACATATAAAGGGCAGTGAAATGCCAACCTGACCCAACTGAAAGGCCTGGAGATCTGAAACTGTAAAAGAAGATAATGATTAGACACATGTGGAGATGACTGGAGACCCTGGATATTGTGCCTCACGTTCCTGTTTAACCTTTTAACTAGAAAGAGGCATGCGTTTAATAGACACATTCTGCTTTATAGAGAGAAAGAAAAAGGAATGAAGGGAGGAAGGAAGGAAGTCTCAAATCATATGGGCACCGTTTTAGTATTGTACCATTACAACTTATTACTTTCTTAAAGAAATTGCAGAACCTAAAAGTGGAAAGTTCCTTGAAAGTCCCTTTGTCCAAATTTGTACTCATGCAGAACTCTTCCATGGAACTACCAAAAAAGGTTCATTTGTTCATTCAACAGTATTTATTGAGCATGGTCTGTACCAGGTATTGATCTAGGTACAGGGCTAAGCAAAAGAAATGAACATTGGTTTTGCTTTCATGGAGATCTGTTTACATTCCAGGGCCTATAATTGAATATTTCTGGTGATTGAGAGCTGTCATCTTAGACGGGGATGAATCAGTTCTTAAGATTTTTATTTAACTAACTCTTTTGGAGCAGTGTTTTAAGCACTTTTCAAGTATTAGCTCATTTCATGCTCTTAATAAGCCTATAAAGTAGATACTATTATTATCATCATCCTTCTTCCATTGATGAGCAAATTGAGGCACGAAGAGTTTAAGGAATACCCTAAAACTGCACAGTTGGTAAGCAACAGGGCCAAGATTTGAATCCAAAAGTCCAGGTCTGGAGTCTGGGTTCTTAACCACTAGGCTATACTGCCAATGTTTGTGTAGCTTACATGTATGACTTGGTTCTATTTTTCCTGATGTTGTTATCCTTTACCCTAAAATGTTTAGCACCTTTATATTTGGCTCTGGGGATCTTCTACTGTATACTTTAATCCACTTGATTATAAACAAACAAAGATAGTACCTTATTCCCTGAATTACGTGATTTATTTAGGAAGAGATAGCACTTCCTTAAGAGATCTGAGCCTCACCACTCTCCCTGCACAAACAAAAGGGCAGTGCCTACCACAGACTAGGTGGTCAATTGGTGATAGTTATTGCTATTAATTCATAAGTTTCTGGCTCACAGATGCTTGGAATTTTCCAGTTTATCATTCTTTCTCCAGGTCAAGAGTGCTCTAGGTTAGGGAGCCAATCAGGCTTTAGTGAACACATTTTAAAAATTTCCCCTGAAAGCAATTTTTAATAAATGGGAGAGAACCTCATAAGGCTGACGGGCGAGACATTGTTATCATTGATAATAGAAATGGGAGGAGGGTGGAGGATGAAGAAATTGNCACTTCCTTAAGAGATCTGAGCCTCACCACTCTCCCTGCACAAACAAAAGGGCAGTGCCTACTACAGACTAGGTGGTCAATTGGTGATAGTTATTGCTATTAATTCATAAGTTTCTGGCTCACAGATGCTTGGAATTTTCCAGTTTAGCATTCTTTCTCCAGGTCAAGAGTGCTCTAGGTTAGGGAGCCAATCAGGCTTTAGTGAACACATTTAAAAAATTTCCCCTGAAAGCAATTTTTAATAAATGGGAGAGAACCTCATAAGGCTGACGGGCGAGACATTGTTATCATTGATAATAGAAATGGGAGGAGGGTGGAGGATGAAGAAATTGGGATCACCGAAAATCTCACTCATGACATCTTACAGGCTGCCTTCCACAGGAGTCCAACCAATTAACCAATCCCTCCTTATAGCATGTAGAAATAAAACAACTCTGTCTAGGCAGTTTCTTGCCTTAGGTCTGAAATAAAACCAAACTATCTATGTCATTCCATCATGGAATTATAAGTGAGAAGGAGTTTGAATAAGGCAACAATACTTTTCAAGTTTTTCTGAGTCAGCTCATTGGTTGGCTTAATCCTTGTTTGAAAAGAATTCAAAGAATGTCAGCTGCCATCCAATTTCAAATGGAATAGGACCCAAATACCTTCTACCATCAAACTCTAATGATTTCTGGATTATCGCTCATGACTCCTCTTCCTATCACTAATAAAATTAATCTAGTCCACTTTCTTTATACCTGGCTTCATGAGCCTCAGCCAAGATGACTTTTTTTTTCTTACCCAGTTTTCCTATTTGAAAATTTGGCCGATGAATAGTATAATTTCTTTTGCTTCCCCTCTTCTGCTTCTCTCATTCCAAAGAAGAGGCTTTGCCCTGCATAGAATTACCCACCTCTTCCATTCATGTAAAGCCTACCTGTCAGATGGTCTCTTCTTGCATGACATTCCCTGGGCCTGTCTGTAAATGTGACTGGCAGCTGCTCCCCTGTCTGCTGCCGCCCCCCCCACCTCCAGCTCTGCCCATAGGGGCATTACCTAAGCCAGTAAACCAAGGGCCCGGGTGAATATTTTCATGCAGAGTGGTGGGAACGGCTGTTGCAAAACCAGCCTTATTATAATAGCCAAATGTAGGTATAAAAAAAAAAAAAGCAAAAATAAATAAATAAATAAAGCTACTCATTGTGGGCATTCCAAGGACTGTTTGTGTGAACTTGTGGAAGAGAGTATCCTTTAAAAATGTTTCACACTCCGTGGTACTTATTTGTTTTCTGCAGAACTTTTAAAGTGCCATACACATCTGCAAGAAAGGATTTTGAAATTAATAAATTTTGGATTCCTTGACATCCATCCATGAAACATTATTTTTTTCGAAGATAAAGAAAAGGTGGCAAAAATAATTTGAAACATTTGCCAAGATTACTCAGGAATTTGGCTCAGAATCTGAATCCCTGGGACCAACACAAATATTTACAACTCAGGTGGGTTCCTACTGCATTCAAATGAGTTTGTTCCTTCCTTTTTTCTGGCTGGATATTTTTAAGTGCTTTCTGGTTGTTAGGGAAGAAATGCATCGTTAGGTCATTAACTTAAAAAAAAAAAATGAGGGCATTTCTTCTCATGAATTTTTCCCAAATGCTTTGAATGGATTCTATTGCATTACTGGTTGAGTATATTCTTGCCATGATAATCCACTTTTAGTAGCTTCATTTACATTAGCCATCACTCTGGAGAGCCATAGTAAAAGGCTGCTGAATTACCCAAGAGAAATTACTCTTGAAAGAAATCATTGGGAATAAATTTTCATCACTTGGTCTCATCATTTCATGCTGTTTGGTCTCTTTCATTTTTGCCCCCAATAAAAGTTAGGCATAGAGAGGGCTTTAGTTATGATCTCATTTTCTTTAGAAAACTTAGTCTTATTAATCATAGTTTACAGAGGTAACCAAAGCATATCACAGTCTCACCCACACACACACAGACACATAGTTTTTGAAATGCATTTTATCTTCTTGTGGGGAACATTGTTTTAATTTACTTTAGTCTATAATACGTCACATAAATTTGATTTTCACATAACCTAATGGTACAGTACAAGGAATATGTTTGAGTACAGGGGCCTGGAATGTTTGAACAGGAAAACTGTATCATTTCAGGTTAACAACATACAAAAAGTAATTTTAAATTCTTGGACAAAAGCCTAGAATAAATGAAAAAGAGCTTGTTACTTATCTGTTCACAACGTATATTTGGCTTTATGGAAGTGAGATAGCACTCGCCCATCAACTCAGGGTAAGAGGATATAGAAATGTAGATTATAATTAACAGAATAAATCATATTCTGTTGTCTTGAGAAAATGAACAACTAGTTAGTTTATTTCAGAGGATGGCCTCTAGATTACACTCAATTACATATATAACCAAGTTTAGAAAACAAACAATAGCGCAAAGGCTGTCAGCAGAATTGTCTGAGACAGGTCTGTAGATAAAAGAATGGAAGGAGGATTTATTTAACGCCCCCAAACCAAGCCTGGGAGACAATTATTTTAATCCCCATTTTACAGATGAGAAAATTGAGGCTCATGAAGATGGAGCCTTGCTCATGCTCATGCAGCGAGTGAGTATTGCAGCAAGGGAGAAGGGCAAGTCTGCCTGAAGCCAACGCCTGGGTTTTTTCCTAAGGAAAGCTTAGGCATGCTAAGTTATGGAAAACTGTCATATGCTACAACAGAGCTTCTCAAACTCTAATGGGCATGAATCCCTGGGGATCTTGTCAAAATGCAGTTTCCGACTCAAGTCTGGGCTGGGGCCTGAGCTGCTGCATTTCTAACAAGCTCCCAGGTGATGCTGATGCTGCTGGTCCAGGAACCATAT
Source organism: Galeopterus variegatus (assembly GCF_000696425.1). NCBI lineage: Eukaryota > Metazoa > Chordata > Mammalia > Dermoptera > Cynocephalidae > Galeopterus > Galeopterus variegatus. The sequence continues at coordinate 21,978 of NW_007731430.1, read as the reverse complement.
CTGGAAATAGCAAAACGCTAAGATTACGATATAATAATTGTACCTTCAACCAAAATATTTAACATCCTACTCCAATTGTACATTTTCCTGACAATTTCATTGTTTCTCTTCTGTGCTCTTTTCTTCTCTTTTCTGTTTTCTTGAAGAAGTTGCAGCAGGCCAAATGATGTGCTGTTTTCCTAGCATCTTTTAGCTAATCTTAATGAGATTTTAGGTCAAGTGTTACTTTTCATTAGTTGATAAAAAAGAAATGTGACTTTTGAAATCTGTAAAGTCTGAATGCTGAAAGAAAATTTAGACTCTTTATTTCCTTCCTCTGAAATTTCTATTGCTCAGCCCTTTTTCTTCTTTTTCTTAATCACACTAGTAATACCTAGTCTCTGACATTTTTACAAAAAAATATTTTAAACCCTGTATTATTAGTTCTCTGCATTTACAAAATTGAGCTGTATGGTTCATTTTTATTCTCTTGGCTTTTTAGCTGGATTGCAAGCCTTTATAATTCAGGCATAGTCAAGGCTGGAAAGGGCAGTTTAATATTATTATACCTGAGTTAGACTGCCCGAGTCAATAAACTGGGTTGTCTAGTGGATTTAACTCGGGCTAAATACTTAACCTTTGGGAGCTTCAGTTTCCCCTTCTGTGAAGTGGGATATTGATAGTGCACAGACTTAGGTTATTTAGGAAAATTAAATTTTAAAAAGGATAATCCACATAAGGGACTTAGCATAGTGCTTTGAACAGTGTCAGCTATATCGTAATTAAAGATTGCAATTTCCCCATGGGGCTATGGAGCTATTTAGGTAATTTAGGGTGGTGGTGTGTAGGTGGAAGTTTCCTTATGTGCTGTGACCCACTTTCCCATCCCTCTGCTGCTTAGCCTACCAGCCAATCTCTCTGTACCACTCAAACCCACGCACAGCACTAGGTCCCGATTGTGGTCCTTTGGGTTAGACCCAGCCCCACCAGTAATAAGGGTCTTCAATGACTGGTCCTCAATACTGGGAATAAAGGGGGACTATTCATATCACCATGGGCCAAGCAGCCTAAATTAGAACTGCTCCAGGCAGATCAGGACATGCAGACACCCCCTTCCTGAGTCATTCCTTCTGGTTCTTTCCAGGCTGAATTCTTCACACTTGCCTTCTGCCTTCAATCATCCTTTAAAAAAAAAAAAGACAAAATAGGACTTTCTAGATGCTTGTCTCTTTTTTTCTGTGTATACAGCTGGCTACGTCATGGTGTTTCTAGATTCCTTCTGGTTCTTTCCAGGCTGAATTCTTCACACTTGCCTTCTGCCTTCAATCATCCTTAAAAAAAAAAAAAGACAAAATAGGACTTTCTAGATGCTTGTCTCTTTTTTTCTGTGTATACAGCTGGCTACGTCATGGTGTTTCTATGAGCCAGTCTTTGTTTACCTGGTCTCGTTGCATCTTCCCAGCCATCTGAATGATTTAGGGATGAGGTGCAGACTTAGAGGGGCTGAATCGTCCCCTTTCCCCCACAGGCAGCGGTGGCCGTGCCCTAGGAGGCTGGCAACCAGAAGCCAGAGCCTGGGCTCTTCTCGCTGTGCTCCGCTGCTTCTTTGTCTTTCAAATGTCCAGGTGGGTGCAGCCAGCCTCATTTTCCTTCACATCATTTAAATGGCTTATAATTTCCAAAAGACATAGTAATGTTTTTTCAAATCAGAGCCTTACCTCTTTCCACCATGGCTTCTGAAGGCTGTGCTGATAAAAACCGAAGGGAGTTCCCCGTTAAGTATCAGTGGAGCCAAGTGGAGTATCATCTGTGTGCAAAGTGAAGACCCTCTCCAAGCCCCCTGGGGCCCGAACTCAGCCTCCCATCACAGAACTTCCTAGAAGGGTGAAAATGAAAGTCAGCTCCCAGCAGCGAAGCCAGCTCCAACTTTCAGCATTCCCTGGAAACTGTGGCTTATTGGGGTGGTTGACACCCAGACTGGATCGTTTCTTAGCACCCTCCTCTTCTATTCAATAAGTTTATTTTTGGTAATAATCCTGTAATAATCAGTAATATGCTTTTCTTGATTTGTTCTTTAGTTTTTAAACAAATACTAATTAAGAAAAGAAAATCACAATTTTAATGAAGTTTTCTAAGCTTGAAAAAATATTTCATATATTAGAAATTTGTGCTTCAAAAGCCAAAATTATTACAACGTGCACGTCACGCTCTGTTTCACTGTACGAGATTTTCAACACAAATAAAAAGTCCCAGCAATCCCATAGAATGAATTGGAGCAACTCTGGTTCAGTTTCTTTGTCTTTACACTCACTGTGTTATTATCCTTGATTTGGAATCTGTGATTTTAAAGCGAGAATATGTGGTACCATCAAGACCAAAGCCATGAACTGTCCCAAGCGTTTACCTGAGTACTTGTGAGTCAGAGACTGTGAACCTGGATATTTCCTAAAATAATTGTCATGTCAGAATCAATGTGTATAGAACCAGTGCATAAAGTATGCCAGTAAGGCCAGTGAAGTGCAAAAAATGAAAACCAGCCCAAGAGAAAGTAGAGCCACAGCAGATGTTTTATGTGACAACTCAGAACACGACAATGGACCAAGCCAGCAAAAGTGAGAAGTGGAGAAACAACCCAGACCTTGACCCTTCATGCTCCTGAACTTGAGTCCAACCTTGTGGCAAGGGGATTAGTGACCAAAGGAACCTCTTTTTGCTTTAAGTAAAGAAGTAGAAACATACCTGATTTTATATTTAACTGCTCATCTTAAGATCGGAATATTTCTATAATCAAAATCATATATATTAGATTCAGTCATTTGAAGTTGCCAGCAAGGATTTTTTTTTTCTTACCTATAAAGACTACAATTTTACATGGCTCAAAATAATACCTGTGAAGATACTCCTAAGCAAATTTTTAAATTTTGTTTTAAAGACCATGCGGAAGACACAAGGAGAACATTGACTAAAATTCCTACATTCACCTGGAGTTTGTAGTTTATGAGTTTGGTGCCATCTGGGGAACTGACAATCCCTAATGTGTTCACCTGCCCCTGCCCCAGGTGTGAGAAAGAGGGGACAAAGAGAAGTTCCATAATTGCACGGGCTGAAGGAGGCGGTGGTGACTTCTGTCCATGTTTATTTCTTTTCATTGGTATTTTAAATTTCAAACTCATTTGACAGTGAGTTCCAGATTTGTTTTTCTCTTTGTAAACTAGATTTTCAAATTATTATCAGGTCCATCTGTTTGCTTTTCTTAAATAAAATGTAAATTGGTTTTTGTTTGAAATTTCAGGTGCTGTTAAGTTTAATTCTAGAATTCATCTCCTTAGGCAGTTTGGCTGTGGTGGCAAATTTTTTTTGCTGTCAGGAACAGAAAAACCTTTCTGTTTAGAATATTTTTCTTTAAATGAATGTACATTTTGGTATTAAAAAAATTCTCAGTTTTTAATAAGTTTGATTTGCCTGCCTATAATTTTGTTTTCTTCCTTTTCTCTCATTCTTTCCTGTCCCACTGCCCCAAATTTACGCTCCTGTCATGCTTTTCTCCATATCCACCCCCAAATATATATGCAAGGAACCCAAGACAAGGCACTATCTGTTCCTTTCTCAAGGAAGGGGGGTGGAGGGAGATGCCTATGGAATCATGCTGATCTCTGTGGGCCTCTTGCATAAGCGATTGTGGTACATTAGATAATGACCCTTTATGGCCAATCAATAATTATTGAGCGCCTAGTGTGTTTGGAATACTGTTCATACAATATCATGAGTAATGATGGGAACAGATTTCATGAGAGACATTGAAATATTCATGGGCATAGGCTTTCTTGGCAATTACGCTCTCGAGATCCATTTGTAATAGGCACGTATTTGGAACAGAAGAGAGCTAGAAACTCTCACAAAGGTTTGATCTTTTAAAAATGAATTTAACTATTGTGAAGCTTGGCATTTATCTGTCTATCCATCCTCTTCATTCCTCCATCAGTGCCAGCCTCCATAAGGTACACAGGTGACAGGTAGGCAATGGTCCTGAGTGTGGTGAAAGTCCTGCCTTACCAAATAGCCTCTCCTTCCCCTGCCTCTGTCATACTATGAAAATGTCTTCTTCTCTAGGATTACCTAAAAGACACCTTTATTCCAGATAGTATTTTATTAGCTAGAAAACGGTGGTTCTTATCTAGCCACACATTAGAAAGAGCAGCTGATCCTATGTTCACATGGCAGAAAACAAGGCCATGAGTGATGGTGACATGGGACTGTTTTACTTTGACGTATTGGAAGTGGTTTGGGAAATAGCTAAAAGAAAGCTCACCTTGAACAGCTCTAGAGAAGGAAAAGAATGTTGGGTCGGCCATGAGTGATGGTGACATGGGACTGTTTTACTTTGACGTATTGGAAGTGGTTTGGGAAAAAGCTAAAAGAAAGCTCACCTTGAACAGCTCTAGAGAAGGAAAAGAATGTTGGGTATCTCAATAAACAAGAAAAGAAGAAGCTGATGTCAAAGGGGGGAACTGAGGAAACATTAGTGATGAATTCACCCTTCTGCAATTTAGCTTTTGCCCAACCCGACTGGGGAAGTTCCAGCGAGCAGTGGAGCAAGTTGTTAAGGAGCCTCAGAAAGCTTTTATCAGCCATCAAGATGGGTAGACTCATATAGGGCGACCAACTCTTCCAGGCTTGCCTGGGACTTCCCTGATTTTGACACCGAACTTTGTCACACATCCTGGGAATCCCCTCAGTCCTCGGCACACTGGGATGGTTGGTCACCTCGCTCATACCCCAAATACTGAGAACACCATCATCTTATTCACAAATAACTTTGCTAGGAAATCTGCTCAAAGTCATTGTTATTATGGCCTAGGTCAAATAGTGTATATTGATCAGTGTTCTCCAGAGAAATGGAACCAATAGGATATATATAAATTTATATATGGGCGGGATTTATTATGGGATTTGGCTCACCTCTTGGAGGCCAAGAAGTCCCACCATCTGCTGTCTACAAGCTGGAGACACAAGAAAGCTGGCAATGTAATTTAGTCTGAGTCTGAAGGCCTGAGAGCTGGGAGCACCAAAGTCCTGTCTGAGGGCAAGAGAAGGTGGCTGTCCGAGCTCAAGGAAAGAGAAAGCCATCATCGTGCCCTTCCTTTGCCCTTTTGCTGTATCCAGGCCCTCAATGGATTGGACGATGCCGCCCTCACTGGTGAGGATGGATCTTCTTTACTTAGTCTATGAACTCAAATGCTCATCTCTTCCAGAAATGCCTTCACAGACACACCCAGAAATAGTGTTTACCTGCTATCTAGATGTCCCTTAAATCGGTCAAGTTGACACATGAAATTAACCATCACAGTGTGGTTCAAACTTAAACCTTTTATTTCTTCCTGCATTTCCTTGATTTTCCGAACCATCCTCATGGGTGGTTACACTGTCCTTTGTTTTTCAATAGCATCAGGCTTTCCTGCTGAAGAACATTACCTTGTCCTTCTCCCCCTACTCCCCATAATAGTTTTCAAGTTTAATTTTAGAAACGGATTCATTCTAGGAACATCACTTCCTAAACTTATTGCTTGGCACTATGTGAGAAGATTCTCAGAGGGCTCTAATAGATGGTGTGAAGCTGAGAGATTTCAGAGGTGTCGTTCTCACTAGAATTCAGCAGTGGACACCTATTTACACATGGAGGTAAGTGCGAAATGCAGTGGTGACTTCAGGAATGTCAGGTCGGTGGTCCTAAGAGTTAAGCTCTTTCTGATTATCTCACGGGAGGCCTGGCATACGCCAGTGCACAGTACTTGCAAAATGTGGCTTGTCCATTTTCTGACCAGTCTTTGTTTGGACTATGGTTAATGGAAAGAAACGAAACCATGGTTATTTTATACATCCTGCATAATTGTGAGGATCTGTGGCAATATTATAAAATCATTTATAAAATCCACAACTGGAGAATATTTTCAGAAACTTTTAAAACATGATTAAATGATTCACCAAAAAGTTATCTGCATGACATTTAAAACAGTCTATTACCTGTAGATATTTATTAATAACGTTTCATCCCATGATCATTCTTTGCTACAAGGGAGTCAAGTCCTGATGTCCTTAGCAAGGAAAACAATGGGAACATTCATAAATTAGAATTTTGTTCATAAAGTCAACTTTTTATTGACTTGAGTAAACATGGAGAGGAAGCGTATTGTTTTGTTATAAACTGAATCACAGTTAAAACAAAAGTGGTCCAAGTGTGGTACAAAACTCATTGAGTTAAAAATGCATCCAGTGTTTAGAAACACATTTCCTATTGAATGGAGAAAAATTAGTACAAAGACTTTAGGTTAGGAACATCTAAAGCCAGAAGGTTTTTTTTTTTTTTTTTTTTTTTTTTTTTTTTTTTTTTTTTTTTTTTTTTTTTTTTTTTTTTTTTTTTTTTTTTTTGACATGTCGAAAAAGTCTGCTATTATAGGTGTTTCTTAGCTGATCACTCTTTCATTCAAATATTGGAATAGTAAGACTTTTAATAACTAAAAGTTATTGCTTTCTCTGCCAAGTTCTTTAGGTGTAATAGCTTGTTTTAATCACGCAGCAGTTGTATGAGATAGGTACTGACGGAATCCCCTTATGTTTACATCTTGAAGTCTAGGTGGTACAGAGAAAAGTACGTATTACGTGGCTGGCACAAAAAACACAACTAATCATTAACTATTATTTTATTTTCATTAATAGTATTATTACTCTTTTAGCAACTTTCCAGAGTTTGACAGACCCCTGCTCTCATTTTTAGCCAGAGCAGATACACTAATTTTCTAAATTAGTTTTTGGTATAGAAGAGTTTCTGAACACTAGAGGAAACTTATCTTAGTAGAACACATAAGAAATTTGAATGTGTCTAGAAAACAAGTTAAACCTTTCTGTACTAATACAAATACCTTGAAACTTTTAGTGACCCCGAGGAAACAAACTGTTTTGTTCATGGTCTTCATACACTTTATACAGTTTGACTGGCCACAATCAGGACCCAGCGGGAGCCAGGGGAGAACCTATCTTGAGTCATGGTCTCCTACAAATGCCATTCTTGGTAAAGTTATGAAGAAGTGGACATTGAATTGCCGGAATATCTTCATATGAATATTGTCCAGGAGGTTTATTTAAAGACGAGATGTACATGGTACTACAGAGAGCTTCAGAGGAGATGTAGTGGAGAAACTGGTTAATGGTAAGGTCAGAGAATCTTGGCAGAAAAAATGTTCCTTTTTGTGGCTTGCAGAAGTAGAGAAAGTATTTTGAAACCAGGGTTCTGACGAATATTTCATAGTGTGGGGTAGATTTCTCTTTTAAAAACTACTGATGTAAATGTTTATTGGCTATTTCTTTTTCAAACATACTTTTACTGTCATGTAAGCCTGCGCTTCCAAATTTGAGTTTCTGCATGTACCAGTGAGGGCAGAAGTACATCTTATACACTAAGGTTTGCTAGGAACTGCTGCCTCTAGTTACACAGGTATTGCCTTCCCCAGAGCAAAATCCACTGCGCATGTGTCTCTCTCTCCTTTCTTGTTTTCTGGCAATCTGGTTTTCCTCATTTTGCTTCTTTTCTCCCTCTCTTTCTCTCTCTTTTTTTCCATCTCTCTAAATCTCATCCTTTTTCCAGTCACAAGTCGATTTCCCCATCCCATGTTCCCAGCCCACAGTAATTTCTCCTTTTCCTGACGCCTCATATTACCTAATGTCGTTGCCAAAGACTTTGGCTCATGGATGTTCCAGCTTACAGGGCTGTCAAATTGCATTTTATGTTTTGCTAGGAACTGCTGCCTCTAGTTACACAGGTATTGCCTTCCCCAGAGCAAAATCCACTGCGCATGTGTCTCTCTCTCCTTTCTTGTTTTCTGGCAATCTGGTTTTCCTCATTTTGCTTCTTTTCTCCCTCTCTTTCTCTCTCTTTTTTTCCATCTCTCTAAATCTCATCCTTTTTCCAGTCACAAGTCGATTTCCCCATCCCATGTTCCCAGCCCACAGTAATTTCTCCTTTTCCTGACGCCTCATATTACCTAATGTCGTTGCCAAAGACTTTGCCTCATGGATGTTCCAGCTTACAGGGCTGTCAAATTGCATTTTATGTTTAAGTCCCATTCCCTCAAGTAGATCCTAAAAGTTTGAGACCCAGAAAAATAGCACATATCACTTTTCATGTATTCCAACAGGATACATAACCAGTGTTCAATAAATATATGGTATTTTGAATTACATTGATTTTTTTCCTACTTTCCCAGTCAAATGTATTTCCTTCATTATTTTTGCCCAGTCATGTTAATTTTTATCTGGCTTATTTAATAGGCTAAGGGAGAAAAAAGAGGTCAGCAATCACAGTCAAGTTATTCATTTATGGAAGGCAGAGTGTTAAAGAATATTATTAACTATACCAAAGAATAAAAAATTAACTAATAAACTAAGTTTAGTCTGAAAGTTTATTCACAGTTCATACAAGAAAAGTGTAGATAGTTATATTTCAATAAATACTGACAAGTGGGATGGTAATAGTCAGCAGATCCCAAATATTCACCAGAAAAGCTACCTGATAGTATAAATTTCAACTCTAAGACATAACCACTTGAAATGTGGCTTATGCATAAATAACTTCAATTTATAAAAATGCCTTCCCTAATTAATTTGATCATTGCTTATGTTTAAAATATTTTTAAATGATTGCTAGACATTGCATACTGACATTAGTCATGCTGTTAAACACGATCTGTAGAATTTTTACATTTATAGTCAAATAATTCCTTTTAACAACAGTAAAACTTTATTAAACGAGAGTAAAGTCCCAGAGAGAGTGATAAAGGTCAAAGGGCAAGTAGTCGGTAGGCTTCAGGTGATCTTCTGCTAAGATCTGCAAGTGTAAGATCTTAGTAGAAAACAGGTATTTGATGAACATTTGAAACATGTGAAAGCATGTTTGTTCATACCTTCATTCCTCTGTGTGATGAAACGAGCGTGAGCTGTGGAGTAAAGAGCTTTAATCCAAATCTTATTTTGCTACTTTCCGGCTATAAGAACTTGGATAAAATACTTAAAGCATTTGAATATTCATTTCCTCATCTGCAAAATATATGTAACAATATTTCAATGGGTTTTTGAAAGTAACATGAGAAAAAGCTGTAAGTGCTTGGCAAACAGTAACTGCAGGTGCTTTCTGAATGATGTCATTCATATCTCAGTTTCCCCATATTACACAGGATGGAACTGATATGATCATTATGGAACAAAGATTATTAAAATTTACAATGTGAGACTCAGAGATCTAGAGATGTGACTTAAGGGGTAAGAATTAATCTAAAAAGCTGTGCTTCTCTCTGTGTGTCTGTCATCAAGGCAACTAACATTAGCACTTTGCTCTGTGAAAAATGGCTACAATTAGTATGTATTTATTATAATGCAGGCACACAACGAGGCAGGCTGAGGGCTGCTCACAGCCCATATGTGCTCACGTGGGCGAGTGTGTGCTGGGAAGTACCGTACCCACTTGAGAACCATCCCCAAACTGGACTTCTAGCTACAGCATGGCACGTGCAAATCTGAGGTCAGAGCTTGTCCTAGAGTGGTGGGCAGCCAGAGAAGAGGGTAGAACCCCTGGAAGATGACATCTAGTCATAGTTCACTTGTTCTGTAGCACTCACATGTGCCAGGCACTGTGCTTTACTTGCACCACCTCATTTAATCCTCTCAAGGACCCTATGAGGTACATATTGCTAGCATCTTTAATTTACTGTAAACTGAGGCACAGAGAGGTTAGGTAGTTAGTCCTCAGGCACACGCCTGAGAAACTACCAGGAGAGGTATAACCCAGGCCATCTAAATCCAAAGCCTGCTCCCTTAACCCTTGTGAAAGCAGAATGCATTAGATATAATTATAGGAACACCAAGGAGGGTACCTCATGGATCTGAGACTGGGAGATGAACGAGTGAAGGCAAGGTCAGTTTGGTCAGATGGGCCTGTGTGATTTTGCCAGTCTGGTATGCTGCTTAAGTGGCATGGAGTCAACTCCCAGATGGAGGGTGACAACGTCTGGCAATAAGGAGAGCTGTAAGTGCTGTGGTTCCCAGCGACAGGGTGCGTCGTCTATTTCCACGGCCTGGGGGCTGCTCTCCCTGACTTGACCCAAATAAGTGCCAGACACAAGAGCACAGGTGCAAAATCAACCGGTCTGTTTCTTGGGTGGAATTTTCCTGCTCAAAAAAAAAAAAAAAAGGAAGTTGCAGGAAAACAACATCTTCCTGTGATGACCTCATTCTGCTTAAAATTCCTGGATATGTCTTTTATTTCCTTTAGGGTTCCAGACTTTTTCTTACTTACTCTTAGACTAAATTCAGCTTTTTAAAAAGGAAAAAGGGATCAACTTCACTAAGAAGTAGAGCTGAATTTCTCCCCCCAGAACACTTTGAACTACAAAGCCAAAGTATCTTATTTAATTGATCCCCACTAATTGCCTAATTCAGATTTTATCCAGATGGTGAACTTTCTCCCAGAAGGTGTTTCATGGACTTTCTGCATTAGAATTACTGAGCATGTTTATTACATTCAGCCATTCATTCATCAGAACTATTTATTGAGTACATACTATGTGACAGACATTACAGTAGACGTTGATTTGTGTTCTTTCCCCTACACCTTCTCAATTGGTGTCTCTGGAAGTGGGTGCCCTGGTCTGTTTTGTGCTACTACAACAGAATACCTGAGCTTGGGTAATTTATTAAGAACAGAATTTTATTTCTCACAGTTCTGGAGGCTGGCAGTCTAAGATCAAGGCACCTGCAGGTTTGGAGTCTGTCAGGGGCTGCTCTCTGCTTCTCTAAGATGACACCTTGATGCTGCATCGTCCAGAGGAAATGAGTGCTATGTCCTCACATGGTGGCAGAATGAAGAGAACAAATCCATTCCCCAAATCCCTTTTTTATAGGACCCTAATCCATTCATGAGGGAAGAGCCCTCATGACCTAATCACCTCCCAGAGGTCCCACCTTCCAATACCATCATCTTGGTAATTAGGTTTCATCATGAATTCTGGAGAGGCCTAGGAATCTCCATATTTAAGAAGTTCCCAGATAATTTTTATGCCCTCAAAAGTTTACAGACCAATGTTACGAACTCTTCAAACACAGAGCAAGGAGTTTGATGGAACTTCATTTCTAGCCCCTAACAATGTACCTTGCATGATGGTATTGACGGGTGGTTGGTTAATAATTTAATGAAAAAATGAGTTTCCAAACTCACTGGTTGGAATGACTTAGAAAGATTAAACACATCATTTATTTTCATACATTTTAATGTGCTGGTCTTGAGCCTACCTGCTCAAACACCTTAAGTCAAGAATCTGCTCATTTCAGAGACTGGATCTGGATACTAGCTCTAATGAGAAACCATACAGCACCCCATTCACTCTTCTTTTACTAATGGAATCTTGATTGATTTCCCTTGGGGAAACTGCCTTTACCTATGGAAGACCAGTTAGATGGGACTGCCAATGAAAGGGTGAGTGTGGTTGGTAGAATGGCCTTCCAAAGTTGTCCATGTCGTAGTCCCTGGAAACTGTGAATATGTTACATTAAAGGGCAAAAGGGACTTTGCAGATATAATTAAAGTTATCGACCTTAAGATTATCTTGGATATCCTGATGGGTGCAATACAAGGATACTTCAAAAAGTTTGTGGAAAAACAATTAAAAGATATATGAATCGGTTACATTAAAGGGCAAAAGGGACTTTGCAGATATAATTAAAGTTATCGACCTTAAGATTATATTGGATATCCTGATGGGTGCAATACAAGGATACTTCAAAAAGTTTGTGGAAAAACAATTAAAAGATATATGAATCATGCCACAATTTTTTTGAAATATTCTTGTAAAGTCATATGAGCCCTTAAAAGCAGAAAACATTCTCTAGCTGGAGTCAGATCAATGCAGCAGAAGGAAAAGCCAGAGAGATTCAAATATGAGAGGAACTTGACATACCAGTGCTGGAGGAAGCCACGTGGAAAGCATGAGAAGGGATATGGACAGTCTCTAGGATCAGAGACCACTCTCAGCTGACAGCCAGCAAGGCAAAGGGGACTTCAGTTTACAACTACAGAGAACTGAATTTGGCCAACAACCTGGATGATGTTGGAAGCAGATTATTACCCAAAGACTCCAGTAAGGAACCCAGCCTGCTGACACCTTGATTTTGGCCTTATCAGACTCTTGGCAGAGGAACCAGCTGAGCCTACCCAGCCATCTGACCTACAAAAACTCTGAGGTAGTATATCAAGGTCGTTTTAGCCATTAATTGAGTTGCAGTTTTTCACAGCAGCAATAGAAAGCTAATATAGTGAGGAATTGGCCAGTCGAATCCCCTCTCCCAGGAATTGAAATATTGAGCTAAGTGATACAGTGGCCAAGAATTTGTGCAGATGGTCCATCTCGACAGTAGCGTCTTGAAGAGGTGGTTCCCAGATGGCTGGTCCTTGTCCTTTCCAAAGCCTAGTTATTCACCTTTTTCTGGGTTACCTCTTGGCATTTTTGTTATTGCTTTAGTTCACTAGAATCAGATTCTGTTCCCTACAACACAATAACCCTACCTGTTACAGGAGTGGATGAGCCGTGGAGCTCTCTGTGCTCACAGCTGCAGTGATGCTCTGGGGAATGTGGTGCCTTCCACCTGTACAAATAACTTCCCCAGCAGCTAAGCAAGGCTGTGGCCTGCCAGCCCCATTGTAACTTCCCTGGACAAGTGCTGTTGGCTAAAGATATTTAGAGCCAGTCTCAGCTTCAGCCATGTACATTCCCCCTAATTTAACTGTAGGTGGGTTGCCTATTAATTAAAAGAGAATTTCTCAAAGAACAGTCTTGGAGGAGCAGGAGGAACTGTTCCTTCACTGTACTGATTTTTGCAGTGTGATTGCAAACGCTTTTCTTTTTGTCTGGCCATGTATTATTACTCATTGGCTTATGGGTTTCTTTACTGGGATATTCTCTGTTACTGTAAATTACTTTTGGCCCAGAGTACACAAGCGAAATATTACTGAAATCAAGGATATTTATTAAGCTAGTGTTTAGGATTTTTTTTTCTTTTTGAAAAGTCAAAAAAAAAAAAAAAAAAAACAACCAGACATACACCAGCACATTCCTTCTTGGCATGAAGACTCAAACCACTGCCTCAATGTGAAATTTTTGGCTTTTTCTTCTTTATGGGCAGGGAGTTTCTCTGCGTGTGCTACTATGTCATGTGGATTTGGGGAAGGACAAGAGAGGAGATAAAAGATGTGGCAGAATACACAGGCGAATACTGCAGATATCACTTCAGGCAGGTGTTGGACGTAGTAGTGGCTGAACTCCACGACCCTGAGGGCTCCTTGCAGATCTATGATTCTCATAATCTGTGTCGTAAATAAGTGGATTCCAGCTCCAAAAGCCTCAGTGTCCCAACCTAGGAAATGGAAATATTCTGATTTTTGAAATACTTGCTCTAAGTGCTCTCTCTTTGTATCTAGAATGATGTTCTTTCTTCTAAATAGCTTCTCCATCATTACTACTCCCCCAATCACCCTCTTTATGACTATAAAAGCCTGACTTTGCAGCCTAATCACGAAGCTCGGCTCCCTGGTTTTCTTTGCTAAAGTTAATCTTTGATAATTTATTTGAGTCTGATATACTGGNCTAGAATCAGATTCTGTTCCCTACAACACAATAACCCTACCTGTTACAGGAGTGGATGAGCAGTGGAGCTCTCTGTGCTCAGAGCTGCAGTGATGCTCTAGGGAATGTGGTGCCTTCCACCTGTACAAATACTTCCCCAGCAGCTAAGCAAGGCTGTGGCCTGCCAGCCCCATTGTAACTTCCCTGGACAAGTGCTGTTGGCTAAAGATATTTAGAGCCAGTCTCAGCTTCAGCCATGTACATTCCCCCTAATTTAACTGTAGGTGGGTTGCCTATTAATTAAAAGAGAATTTCTCAAAGAACAGTCTTGGAGGAGCAGGAGGAACTGTTCCTTCACTGTACTGATTTTTGCAGTGTGATTGCAAACGCTTTTCTTTTTGTCTGGCCATGTATTATTACTCATTGGCTTATGGGTTTCTTTACTGGGATATTCTCTGTTACTGTAAATTACTTTTGGCCCAGAGTACACAAGCGAAATATTACTGAAATCAAGGATATTTATTAAGCTAGTGTTTAGGATTTTTTTTTCTTTTTGAAAAGTCAAAAAAAAAAAAAAAAAAACAAACAACCAGACATACACCAGCACATTCCTTCTTGGCATGAAGACTCAAACCACTGCCTCAATGTGAAATTTTTGGCTTTTTCTTCTTTATGGGCAGGGAGTTTCTCTGCGTGTGCTACTATGTCATGTGGATTTGGGGAAGGACAAGAGAGGAGATAAAAGATGTGGCAGAATACACAGGCGAATACTGCAGATATCACTTCAGGCAGGTGTTGGACGTAGTAGTGGCTGAACTCCACGACCCTGAGGGCTCCTTGCAGATCTATGATTCTCATAATCTGTGTCGTAAATAAGTGGATTCCAGCTCCAAAAGCCTCAGTGTCCCAACCTAGGAAATGGAAATATTCTGATTTTTGAAATACTTGTTCTAAGTGCTCTCTCTTTGTATCTAGAATGATGTTCTTTCTTCTAAATAGCTTCTCCATCATTACTACTCCCCAAATCACCCTCTTTATGACTATAAAAGCCTGACTTTGCAGCCTAATCACGAAGCTCAGCTCCCTGGTTTTCTTTGCTAAAGTTAATCTTTGATAATTTATTTGAGTCTGATATACTGGTTTTTTTCTGTAGTACTAGCAGCAACAGTAATGGCAATGCTTATAGCTAATATTAATTGAGCACATACTATGTGTTAGGAACATATGTGGGGCAGTAAGTATATTATAAATGACATTATAGAAAAAACTGAAGTACAGAAAATTTGAGTAATTTTCCCAGGGTTACATAGTAGCAGAGGCAGTTAAATTGGCGCTCCTAACTGTTGAGTGGGACTTACCCTTCACACATGGGCACAGTCCCTGCCACTCTCCACCCCTATAGCCTGCAGGCTTAGCTGCCGAACTGCCAGGTCAAGTCTCAGACCACATGTATACCATAACCTTTTGTAGACACTTTTCACTAATTCAACTGACTTTGACATATTATGTTTTAATAAGTGTCTACTAATCCAGAGGTTGGTAAGAAGCTAAAATGGTAATTTGGGGTAATTACAAAATGATCAGCATAAAGTGTTGGGCAACACTTGAATTAGTGACACTTCAGAGAACACGAGGAGAGATCACGTAGTATTTCAACGTGGTACATTTTAAAAAATTTCTTACAGGACCAAGGCCATTGATCCCTTTAGTTCATCAGGGCTGACGGTGGGAAAACCCCAAGAAATAGAACAACCCAATCACCTTCTCAAACAGCCCACATGTACAGATGATTTCTGAGAAATGAACTTAACTTTTAGAGGTTTCATGATCAGCTGCTGGACAACATCCGGCACCAGCCTAACCACTAGTCTCAGATCTCATAGCAACACAGATCGCCTGGAGCCCAAAATAGTCCTGCCTAGAGCTCTTTTACTTCTTATCACTCAAGCAAGAGCATGTTCAGAAAGGTGTCTGTCAGCCACAGCTGCTAATTTTCAGAGAAATGAGTGCCTGTGTGGCTGCTTCTATTTAATCAGTCACTGTCTATCCCAGCAGTATTTATGCTTTTATTTTACCAGCCACTTCTATCGAACATACTTCTTTTTATCCCAGAGTCTATTGGACTCTTTCAAATTCCTTTGCATGTGTGATGTTTTCATAGGACTTAACATTAAATGGAATCCCCTTTAATCCCAACCCTTTTTCACTGTATTTTATTTCTTAACATTTCCCTTTGTAGAAACACATTGGAGGCTAATCCCCAAGACCTTGAGAGAGATACACACTAGAAAAGCTCTTTGACTTTGCTGGAAGATCTTTAACCTGCCTCAAGCCTTGAATATCATCTGATCACAGCTTCTCATTTCTTCATCCCTTGACCTCAGTTAGAGACTCTGCTGTTATAAAGTGGATTACTCCTAAACAAGGGCATAGTCTCCACTGTGATCACATTGCTCCCATCCATGACAGCTATGGGACCCGCAGCCTGAGAATGCTTTGCTTGATAGCAGGTGCGATGTAGTTTTGACCAGAACTCTTACCAAAAGAAAACTCTCTAGGGCCAGCCTGTGACTCACTTGGGAGAGTGTGGTACTGATAACACCATGGCCACAGGTTCGGATCCCTATATAGGGATGGCCAGTTCACTCACTTGGGAGAGCGTGGTGCTGACAACACCAAGTCAAGGGTTAAGATCCCCTTACCGGTCATCTTTAAAAAAAATTTAAAAAGGGGGCCGGCCCGGTGGTGCACTGCTACAGTGCACCGCTTGGGAACGCAGCGGGCTCCCGCCGAGGGTTCGGATCCTACATACAGACCGGTTCCCACTCACTGGCTGAGCGAGGTGCGGGCGCAACACCAAGGGTTGCGATCCCGTTGCCGGTCCTGGTCCGGTACGGGCGCGACACTGAGGGTTGCGATCCGTTGCCGGTCACAAAAAAAGACAAAAAGGAAAAAAAATAAATAAATAAAAAATAAAAAAAGAAAGAAAACTCTCTGAGCTTTCCCAAGAATAATTTACAACAGCAGAAGAAATCAATAAAGAAATACTAATAGATTTTATTGTTTGAATTTCTTGCAAGAGGGGTGTACTGTTTCATGATGAAAAAATAGTAACAATTTTTAATCACATATTTCTAGATCACCTAAATGATTGGTTCCTGCATGAAATTGAATATAAGGAAACAACATGAAAAATCCTATTCTTCCCCCCTAACTTCTGCCAAGCCCCTCTTGAGTGGTCACATGCTCCCTTCCTGTATGCTGTCATTGAAAGGAGCTGGGTAGCCATACAGATTCTCCACAGTTCTTATATGTTCTTGCTTCACATTATAAACCACAAAGGATACATTCGTCTTTAAATTCTAGGAGCCTGGGTTCAGAGTTCATAGCTGAATTTAATATATCAAAAGAGATCATCAAACTCTGAAGAAAGCCTAGCATATGAGGAGTTGTATGCAGAGATCAAGTAAAACTACTAGATTGCAGAGGAACCAAGAGTTTGGTAGAATTCAATTCAATTTGTGAGCAATCATTATTTATTTACTGCAGAATAAACCATTCATTTCAGCTGAGAGGAATCTATCCTGTCTTTAAAGCAAATTGGAAGAAGAGTAGGAATAGGGAAGAGAAGAAAAGAGGAGGGGAAGGGTGAAGTGGGCGAGGAGAAGAAAGAGNTATTGGACTCTTTCAAATTCCTTTGCATGTGTGATGTTTTCATAGGACTTAACATTAAATGGAATCCCCTTTAATCCCAACCCTTTTTCACTGTATTTTATTTCTTAACATTTCCCTTTGTAGAAACACATTGGAGGCTAATCCCCAAGTCCTTGAGAGAGATACACACTAGAAAAGCTCTTTGACTTTGCTGGAAGATCTTTAACCTGCCTCAAGCCTTGGATATCATCTGATCACAGCTTCTCATTTCTTCATCCCTTGACCTCAGTTAGAGACTCTGCTGTTATAAAGTGGATTACTCCTAAACAAGGGCATAGTCTCCACTGTGATCACATTGCTCCCATCCATGACAGCTATGGGACCCGTGGCCTGAGAATGCTTTGCTTGATAGCAGGTGCGATGTAGTTTTGACCAGAACTCTTACAAAAAGAAAACTCTCTAGGGCCAGCCTGTGACTCACTTGGGAGAGTGTGGTACTGATAACACCAAGGCCACGGGTTCGGATCCCTATATAGGGATGGCCAGTTCACTCACTTGGGAGAGCGTGGTGCTGACAACACCAAGTCAAGGGTTAAGATCCCCTTACCAGTCATCTTTAAAAAAAATTTAAAAAGAAAGAAAACTCTCTGAGCTTTCCCAAGAATAATTTACAACAGCGGAAGAAATCAATAAAGAAATACTAATAGATTTTATTGTTTGAATTTCTTGCAAGAGGGGTGTACTGTTTCATGATGAAAAAAATAGTAACAATTTTTAATCACATATTTCTAGATCACCTAAATGATTGGTTCCTGCATGAAATTGAATATAAGGAAACAACATGAAAAATCCTATTCTTCCCCCCTAACTTCTGCCAAGCCCCTCTTGAGTGGTCACATGCTCCCTTCCTGTATGCTGTCATTGAAAGGAGCTGGGCAGCCATACAGATTCTCCACAGTTCTTATATGTTCTTGCTTCACATTATAAACCACAAAGGATACATTCATCTTTACTTTCTAGGAGCCTGGGTTCAGAGTTCATAGCTGAATTTAATATATCAAAAGAGATCATCAAACTCTGAAGAAAGCCTAGCATATGAGGAGTTGTATGCAGAGATCAAGTAAAACTACTAGATTGCAGAGGAACCAAGAGTTTGGTAGAATTCAATTCAATTTGTGAGCAATCATTATTTATTTACTGCAGGATAAACCATTCATTTCAGCTGAGAGGAATCTATCCTGTCTTTAAAGCAAATTGGAAGAAGAGTAGGAATAGGGAAGAGAAGAAAAGAGGAGGGGAAGGGTGAAGTGGGCGAGGAGAAGAAAGAGAAGAGGAGGAAGAAGAGGAAGAGGGGGAGGGAGAAAAAGGAGAAGAGGTGGGGTAGGGATGACAATCTGTTAAAGAATCTAAAAGTGGACCCATTAGTCCCCACAGCCATCCAGTCGCAGGTGTTGTGCCACTTTGGTGCTCACCAAGTTAGAGGAACAGCAAACAGCAAGACCTTCTAACTGCCTGCCCCAGCAATGCACTCCAGTGCCATCTCCCCCTCAAGTGTAGCCCGGAACATCG
>NW_007731430.1:0-2115 GCF_000696425.1 Galeopterus variegatus | reverse complement strand
AACACTGAGGGTTGCGATCCGTTGCCGGACACGGAAAAAAGACAAAAGACAAAAAAAAAAAAAAATAAAAGTGGACCCATTAGTCCCCACAGCCATCCAGTCGCAGGTGTTGTGCCACTTTGGTGCTCACCAAGTTAGAGGAACAGCAAACAGCAAGACCTTCTAACTGCCTGCCCCAGCAATGCACTCCAGTGCCATCTCCCCCTCAAGTGTAGCCCGGAACATCGACTGGGCTCCTGCTATGATCATTTATTCTCTTTGGCTCCTCACATGGCTTAGATGCACAGTTTTATTTAATTCTCAAACTTACAAGGTAGAGAATGTTATTTCCATTTTTGTGGATTAGGCTCAGGAAGTTGAGAAATGCACAGGGTCACACAGCTAACAAGCAAGGAGCTGGCATTCAAACCTGCATGTCTGGATTGCCAGGCTGAGGCTTGTTCCATTGTCTTATATGCTGTTCACTTTCTCTGCCTGGCCAAGAGATTGATCTGGTATCTTCTTTCCATCCTGGTGGCCCTGGCTATCTGGCACTGCTTGCCCCAAAAAGGGACTCTCATACCAAGTTATGTCCCTATACCTCATTGGTAAGCCCCAAACCAAGCACGTGCAATTTGCTTTTGCAGGTCACTTTTCCCAAAGTGGCTATGCAATTATGAGCAAAAGACAGACCATCCCCTCAGATATAGACACCAACCTCACAGCCCACGGGATACATTGATAGTCACCACATAGATTAAAGCATTCTCATGGAAAATGCAAATACTGGGAAACACATAGAAAATTGGTAAAGGCAGCTTTCATGTGATTTTATAACACTGGCTTAAAATATTTCTCTATTTCTGATCAGATCAGAAATTGATATCAGGCATGTTTCTATTCTGAGTTGTGAGTCTGAGGACCCTTTTTAAAATAAAGTAGGGGACTCTCATCTTGCATATACATGGACCCTTTAACTGAGATAGAAGAAAATCTCCCAAGATTGTTGAATTTGATGTGGTGTTTTTCAAGGAGACACTGTCAGGGAGAGGATGGCCATCACAGTCTATATTATGAAGAGAGGGAAAAGGGATTGGAGGGGACAAGACTTCACCCTGTTGAGCTTTGACTCTGTGCCAGGCTCTTGGTTTGACACTTGGCTATCTTTATTTTTTTCATTCCTCTCAACAACCCTGTGAGGTATAAACATTCCACACATACCACCACCGTTACCATGACCACCACCTCCCTCACCATTCACTATCACCATCACCATCAAGACTCAAGGATCAACATTTTGTCTATGTTCCGACAGCTGTTGAGTGGTGCAGCTGGGATTTGAACCCGGGTCTCCTAGGCTGTTTTCACTATACTGTACAATCTTTTAATGAGCAGGGCTCTGTTTTGGGCCTGAGGAATTAAAGAGTGACAGGACATATGCTCTGTATGTATGTTGTGTATTCAAGAAGCTTGCGATCTAGTTAGGAGACAGAATTAAAAGGTCAATAGCAACATGGGCTTGCAAAAATGGTAAGCAGCAGCAAAGGTACAGAGAGCCCGAAGGAGCCCTCAAGTGGTGGAGGAGTCTTCACGAATAGCAGAGACTTGAGTGAGGCTTAGAAGAGAGCTGAGGACTTAGAAACAAGGAGAAAAGGCCAATAGTTGTCCAAGAAAGGGAATTATTTTGATCTAAGAATACACATGCTGGATTCAGGAAGCAAGGTGAGTGGTGGTTGATGTTGTTCTTTGCAGAAATGAGCATAGCGAGGGAGCTGAGAAATGCCCCTTTTAAAGTTACATTAGCTCCTTGCTCCTCAAAGGGTGTTCTAAGCACCAGTGCTGTCACCATGTATGCTTATTAGACATGCAGAATCCTGGGCCCTGTGCTGGATTCACTGAATCAGAATCTGTATTTTTGCAAGATTTCCCATGTGGTTTGGAGGCGCATGTAAGTTTG
The DNA here is from genome assembly GCF_000696425.1 of Galeopterus variegatus. NCBI lineage: Eukaryota > Metazoa > Chordata > Mammalia > Dermoptera > Cynocephalidae > Galeopterus > Galeopterus variegatus. The sequence continues at coordinate 179 of NW_007731430.1, read as the reverse complement.
AGAACTGCCTTAAAGAAGTAGGGCCACTGCTCTCATTTTTCTTCTTTTATTTCCCAAAATAAGGCTGAAGGGGACAAAAGTTTCTCTGTTTTGCCCTTCTGTCCTCGTTTTCCCTTCTTTCCTCTCTCTTTGTGTAGAGACTAGGTAGCTTTTGGTCAGCTGGGGGGCTTTAGTGATGC
>NW_007731429.1:159705-160030 GCF_000696425.1 Galeopterus variegatus | reverse complement strand
TGACAAAACTGAAATTTCTGTTAACCAGACAGCACCACTCTTTGAATATCCCATTTAGATGAGAGCCCTGAGGTCCCAGGCCAATCAAGTCTGATGGAAGCAGAGACACCTTCTTACCCAGCAGTGTCCACAATCTGCTCTGCACAGTGTTAGCAACACACTTTGAGGGATCGAGTCTTAAGTGCCCACGTGGAATTTAGTTTGGGCCATCTACTCTTGGCATCTAACTAAAGAAAGAAGATATTTTAGAAGCCACATTTTCTGTTGAGTCTTAAAATTTTCAGGTTGATCTTACAATATATTGAAATACAGGCTTCTGCTTAAA
>NW_007731429.1:156480-156947 GCF_000696425.1 Galeopterus variegatus | reverse complement strand
AAAGTTGTAAACTGGCCCCAGTTTGGCCTGGTTTACCAGAGCTTATTTTCTGACTACCCACTCACTGCTCCTTTTATTTAAGTAAAAAAGGTGGGGCAGAGTCCCATTCCTTCCAGGTCCTCCCTGTTACAGCTAACAAACCTTGGGCATAACACAACAACAAGCAGAGAAAGATTCTGGAAGGTGGAAAGAAGAGTTGGCTGCCCAGGACCTTAGGCCTTGAGAATTGTCAGAGTGGTGACTTCCGGGACTTTCCTCATTGCTCCCATAGATCCCAGACAGGGTGCTGTAGAAACCTGCAGCCTGGAGCTGACAGCAGGCACAGAGGAAAAAGAGCTCCAAGAAAAGCCCTTTCCCCTTGCCAAAGAATCAGGAAAAGGGCTGCTTAACCACAGAAAACCTTTCTGGCGGGCCGGCCCGGTGGCGCACTGGATAGTGCGCCGCTTGGGAAGCACGGCGGCGCGCCC
>NW_007731429.1:153701-154956 GCF_000696425.1 Galeopterus variegatus | reverse complement strand
AAAACTGCAAAATGCAATAACTGAAATAAAAAACTTGCTGAATGGGCTGAATGGTAGGGTGGTGATAACAGGATAGAATCAATAACTTGAGGACATATCAGTAGAATTTATCTGTTGTGAATAACAGAAAAAATAGACTAGAAAAAAATGAACACAGCTTCAGGGACCTGTGGGAGTATAACAAAAAGATTTAAATTTCATACATCAGAGTTCCAAAAGAAGAGTGAGACCAAAAAAGTATTTGAATAAATAATGACTGAAAACTTCCAAATTTGCAAAAGACATGTGCCTACATGTTCAAGAAGCTGAGCTAAGTGAACCCACATGGTCTAAACTAAAGAAATCCACACCAAAACAGAATAATTAAACTTGCAGAAATTAAAGACAAAGAAAAAGCCTTGAAAGTATCTAGAGAGAAATGATGCATTTTTAGTAGAGGGACACCAATTCAAATTACAGCAGATTTCTAATCTGAAACCGTGAAGTCCAGAAGGACGTGTCATGACATTTTTAAAGTACTGCAAGAACAGAACTGTCAACTGTAAATTCTGTGTTCAGCAAAAATATCCTTCAAGAATGAAGGTGAAATAAAGACATCCTCAAAAGAAGGAAAACTAAGAATTTGTTGCTTGCAAACCTACCCATAAAGAATGGCTAAATGAAGTTCTCTAAAAGAAAGGAAATGATAACAAGGCTTGGAACATCAGAAAGAAAAGGAGAACATCAGAATGGTAATAATAGGGCTAAATATTATAAACTATTCTACTTCTCATGTAATTCTTAAACCATTTGACAGTAGAAGCAAAAATTACATCATCTGATGTGGTGCTCAATGAGGTATGGGACACACTTAGACAATTATATTTTAAGATGATGGAGGGTCCCCACTCCTTAAATGTGGTCTCTGCAGAGGGACTTTCTTCCAAAGAGAACAGTATGTAAAGAGGGAAAAAGTTACTATACAGTCGAGAAATCTGACCTCCGCCAGGTGGTCAAGCTTAACATTGGCAGTGATAAGTCACGTTGGTAGTACATACCCTTGATAAGATTTGATCAAAACAGCACTTTATCTCTGTGGTCTTCCTCCCAAGAACACATAACTCCAGCCTAAACATGAGAAAAACATCAGACAAATCCCAGTTGAGGAACATTCTACAAAACACCTGACCAGTACTCCTCAAAAATGTCAAGGTCATGGGCCGGCCCGGTGGCGCACTGGATAAGTGCGCTGCTTGGGAAGCGTGGCGGCGCTCCC
>NW_007731429.1:145274-148384 GCF_000696425.1 Galeopterus variegatus | reverse complement strand
AGGTTCCTCAAACAGCTGAAGATAGATCTACCATACGACCCAGCTATCCCACTGCTGGGATATATATATCCAAAGGAATGGAAATCATCAAGTCGAAGGTATACTTGTTTCCCAATGTTCATTGCAGCACTCTTCACAATAGCCAAGAGCTGGAATCAGCCCAAATGTCCATCATCGGATGAGTGGATATGGAAAATGTGGTATATCTACACAATGGAATACTACTCAGCTATAAAAACGAATGAAATACTGCCATTTGCAACAACATGGATGGACCTTGAGAGAATAATATTGAGTGAAACGAGTCAGGATGAGAAAAAGAAATACCACATGTTCTCACTTATTGGTGGGAGCTAAAAAAAAAATAAACAAATTAATTTACCTACAAACACACACACACACACAAAAAAAAACCGGGGTGGGGTGGGCTGGGGAAGAAGATATAACAACTATACTTTTTTTGTAGTTGTTACAACAAACAAACGGAAAGGACATTCTTGGGGGGGAGGGGAGAGAGGGAGGAGGGCGGGAGGTGTCGGTGATGTGCCATAATAATCATATACATTGTATATTGACAAAATAAAAATTAAAAAAAAAAAAAGAAATAAAGTAGAATTTAAGGTGTAAAAAAAAAAAAAAAATAAAAAAATAAATAAAAAAAAGCCAATCCTAAAAAGTGACATAATGTATAATTCCGTTTATATAATGCTTTTGAAATGACAAGATTATAGAGGTGGAGAATACATTAGTGATTGCCAGGGATTAAGGAGGGGGTAAGAATGGGAGAGAAGAGGATTAGTCTATAAAAGGGCATCATGAGGGGTCCTTGTGGTGATGGAATGTTCTATATCTTGACTGTACCAATGTCCATATCCTGGTTGTGATATGGTACTACATTTTTTCAAAATGTTGTTATTGGGGGAAACTGGGCAAAGGGTATATTGAACCTTTCTGTATTATTTATTACAAATGCATGTGAATCTACAATTATCTGAATATAAAATTTAATTAAAAAATAAAGCAGTGCAATTATCTTAAAATATTTTTACCTTTGTATTTAATTTCCTTAAACCTATACATAATTTTACATAAGTGCACAGGGTTTATTTAAAATGAAGTCTGTTTACTTTTTCCTTCCTTTCTTCCTCCTGTCTTTACTCACAGAACCCCCAACATTAACTGTTGTTAGCAGCCTTCTATGGCAAAAATGAACCATAGACAATGCTTATAGGCCAATGATTGATTTGGAAAAATATCCATAGTGCAGATGACAGAGCTAATATCTTTAATACTCAAAGAGATCTTACAGATTCACAAGGAAAAGACCAGTCACCCAACAGAGAAATACTGGGCAAAGATTTGAAGAGATGATTCATGGAAGAGCAAATCCAAATGGTCAACCTGCATGTGACAAGATGCTCGAACTCACTAGCAGCCAGGAAAATGCGAATTGAAGTAACAATGAATATCACTTTATAACCATCAACTGTGCAAAAAAAAAAAAAAAAAAAAAAAAAAAAAAAAAAAAAAAAAAAAAAAAAAAAAAAAAAAAAAAAAAAAAAAAAAAAAAAAAAGGAAAGAAAAGAAAAGAAATCACTGGCAGGGATGTGAGGATAAAAGGCAATTTCACTCCTTGCTGTGGCAATGTGAATTAGAAATAACAATCTGGCAACATCTATTATAATTATAAAAAATATATATATCTCCTTAAAAAATTTATTGAACCATGTGTGTAAGAATTGTGCACTTTACTATTTGTAAATTATACCTGGATAAAAAGTAAACAAAAATTTAAAAATACATCTCTTGTCCCAGGATTACCCTCCTGGAAATCTATCCTATGAATTAAGACCACCATCAGTTCATAAGGACATTGATGCACAGATGTGTATTACAACATTGTTGTGCCAAAAGAAACTGGAAATAAATTGCCCACAAGTGAAGGCATGCTTGAACATGGTATAACCATACCATGAAATATTGTGCAACCATTTAAAAATTATATCAGAGTTACACGGATGACTTGGAGGTGTTTTCCCAAGATATTGGGAGTGAGAAAAGTTAGATGTAGAACAGTGTGTATAATGTGATCCCATCTTTACAAAGTAAGCACCAAGGAACCCTGTATATACATATGTGTGTGTCTGTATATGCACATCCATGCATATATTCGTAAATTTCTTTTCCCACACTTGTTATTTTTTATTTTTTTTCACACTTGTTAGTTGAGAGAGTCATCAAGTTCAACCTCCCAGAAACAGCCAAAGATTTATCTGGACTTGCTCCCATTCCCCATCCTCTGCAAATACACACACAACTCTGTTCAGGGACCTGGTGAATCAGCCCTACTGGCCTGTCAGTAAACTCTCCAGGTTTTGGAGCTTACAAGTTAGGGAAATTTCCTTGGCAGCACATGAAAGTGAGTTAATACCACCCACTTTCTTGTGGATAAAATATGATAGTTTTAGTGACTTAGTATCACCCATAAACAGCAGAGAACTCCAGACTGGGATCATGTTGCTAAATTGACTACCCATCTCTCTCTCCCCGGGGCATCTGTTTTCCCTGTCTCCTTATGGAGCCACCCCCTTTCCCACCCACTAAAAATACATTGAGTTTCTATTTGAAGTTGTTTTAAAGCATTTTGGAACATTCTGAGGTAATAATATAGTAAGCATATATAACGTCTATTGCATCTGGTGCTTGGTAAGTATTATACACATTAGTGTCTGAGTGGCATTTGGAGGAGGGGAGCACAGAGGAAAGGAAGGAGGGGAAATGGAACCAGCTGTTGTGGAAGGAGGGGATGTTCCCTGCCCCTTCGCACACTCCCCTCAGGAGGAATGTGCCTTCTTTACATTTTATTCCTATGTGGAGGCCTGAGAACAGGGGCCAACTTTCTCCTCCCCTTAGGGAGAAGACATTTAATGTTAGAAATATTAAAAATTTTTGGGCCGGCCCGGTGGCGCACTGGATAGTGCACCGCTTGGGAAGCGCAGCGGCGCTCCCGCCCGAGGGTTCGGATCCCACATACAGACCGGTTCCCGCTCACTGGCTGAGCGAGGCGTGGGAGCAACACTGAGGGTTGCGATCCGTTGCCGGACACGGAA
>NW_007731429.1:128928-144625 GCF_000696425.1 Galeopterus variegatus | reverse complement strand
TTACATGAATGCAAAGTTGTTTTCCAGCCAGCCTGGAGCTGCAGACTTGAAATGCTATCCAGACACTGGGAAACCAATGAAGACATCAATAAAGCAGTGCTGAGTCCACCCCTCCAGCAGGACCCGGAGATAACAGCAAAGACAAGAGCAAAAACCAGAGACAGTCTTGGTGAAACCTCGCACCTGAGACCTTGTATGAAGCCCTCACTGCTCAAATGCCTGTCCCTCCTGCTTTTCATTTTCCACATTCCATTCCCTCATCCCACTCTTAAAAAATCCCTCAGTAAACCTGAATGTATGAGATGGCTTTAGCCTGGCTATTCTTCAGGTTGACCGAAGAGATGCATTAGCCTAACATCTCCCCTCAGGTCACTGGTATTCCTGAATAAAAGCTGACTTCCATTTTCACCAACCTTTGACTTTTTTTTTTCCTTTTTTGTCTTTTTTCGTGACCGGTAATGGATCGCAACCCTTAGTGTCATGCCCGTACCGGACCGGGACTGGCAACGGGATCGCAACCCTCAGTGTTGCGCCCGCACCTCGCTCAGCCAGTGAGCGGCCAGTCTGTATGTGGGATCCGAACCCTCGGCGGGAGCGCCACCGCACTCCCAAGCAGCGCACTGTAGCAGTGTGCCACCGGGCCAGCCCCCAACCTTTGACTTTTGCTTGTTGGATTCTTGTCTGGGGGTGGGCAGCCAGACCTGTGAGTTTGCTATCAAGTTTTGGGGAGCCTCAGCCAGGAGCTGAGTGTGCCCTGTAACATGCTCATTCATTGCTGGTAGAATGCAAAATGGTAGTTTTGTTGAGTGGAAGACAGTTTGCCAGTTTCTTAAAAAACTAAATATACTCTCGCTATACCATCCAACAATCACACTCCTTGATATCTACTCAAAGGAAGTGAAAAAACTTATGTCCACACAAAAACCAGCACATAGATGTTTATTGCAGCTTTATTCATGATGGCCAAAACTTGGAAGCAACCAAGATGTGCTTCAGTAGGTGAGTGGATAAACTGTGATATATTCAGACAATGCAATATTATTCAGTACTAAAAGAAATGAGTTATCAAGCCATGAAAAGACATAGAGGAAACTTAAATGAATATTATAGAGAAAGAAGCCAATCTGAGTGTACAGTCTACATGGTATGATTCCAATTATATGACATTCTGGAAAAGGCAAAACTATAGAGACAGTAAAAAGATCAGTGATTGTCAGGGGTTAGTGGGGAGGGAGAGATGAATAGGCGGAGCACAAAGGATTTTTAGGGCAGTGAAACTGTTCTGTATGATACTATAATGATGGATACATGTTACTGTAGATTGGATACCCCCCCTCTCTGCCAAACTCATTGAAGCTTAAATCTCCACTGTAACTGTTGAGGGTGGGAAATCCTGTTATGGTAATTGAAAGGTGGGGCCTTGAAGAGGTGATCAGATTGTAGAACCATGAAATAGTGAATGGATTAATAAAGCTTGTCAGGGGTGTGGTTCTGAGGGCTTTAAAAGGAGAGCACATGAGAGTTGCTCTCTCTGTTCCATCGTTTTCTGCCACGTGAGACCCCTGCATTGCTGTAATGCCACTACCAAAGAAGACCCTCCCCAGATGTGTTCCCTGGACTTTGGACTTTCCAGCTTCTGAAAGTGTAAACAATAAAGTTTGTTTTCATACAAATCACCCAGTTCTAGGTACTTCATTATAAGCAACAGGAACAGACTAATACACATGTAATCATATAGTTGTCCAAACCTATAGAATATACAACACTGAGAGTGAACCCTTATGTAGACTGTGAACTTTAGATGATAATGATGTGTAAATGAAGGTTCATTAGTCGTAACAAATGTGCCACTCTGGTGTGGGATGTTGATAGTTGGAGAGGCTGTGTGTATATGTTGGGGATAGGGGACAGGGTGTATATTACGTCTGTGAGATTTATCCATAATGTTGTGTTTATCAGCAGTTTGTTCTTCTTTATTAGTGTACAGTATTCCATTATATGACTGTATCCCCATTTATGTATTCATTCATCTGTTAATGGACATTTAAGCTGCTTCTATTTTTGGCTGTTTTGAGTAAAGCTTCTATGAACATTTGTGTACATGTTGTTTGGTAGATATAAGTATTCACTTTTCTTAGGTAAATACTGAGAGTGAAAAGTGCAGGGTCACTGGGCGGATATATGTTTAATTTTAGTAGATTCTGCCATGCTTCCAAGGAGGTTGTACCACTTATGCTTCCCTGTATGAGAGTTCTCTTTGCTCTACAGCCTCACCAGTACTTGATTTTGTCAGTCTTTGAGTTTAGCCATTCCGGAAGGTGTGTAGAGGTATCTCCCTATGGTTTTCATTTGTTTTTTCTCTAACTAGTGATGTTGAGCACCTGGAGAAGCACGTTAATGTAGAATAGCTTTGAATGACAAGACATCTACATTTTCTTTTCTCTTTTCTACCCAGATTATTAGTTTTAGAATACCTCTTTGAGCCAGCCTCCAGAACTGTAGTCCCTGCAATTTAGAATCAAAGACATGTAAATTTAGAACTTTTGCGGCTGTACTGACAATAACAAAATGGTCCCAGGTCCCCAGGGTTGTAGAGGATTGGGGACTCTGGGCACACAGGACAGAGGAGAGAGCCATAAGCTGCCACTTCTGTTACCTTCCACTGGTCCCCAATCTCAGGGACGTGAGTGATGAATTAAGAAGAGCAATGAACTTTTAGGAGGGAAGTTGAGAATTTATAGAATGAAGACTTAGAAACTCAGAGAGCTGGAACAATATGTTTGTGGATAGATCCTTTGACATAGGAAGGGTCCCAAGAGCTAAACGTGAGACCCAGTGTAATAATCATAGTTTTTCAGGTACAGCACTAAGACAATTTTCAAGAGACTCTTCATCAAATTTACCCCCAAATTAATTAATGTAATTAATTAGTTTAATTAATTTCCCTAAAGGAATGGGAAAGAGATCAAAAGAGTAGAAAACAATGAATCCTTTATATTAATACTTCTCATAGGGTAATGTGCACATGAATCACCTGGGGATCTCATTAAAATGGAGATTCTGATTCTGCAGGTCTGGGGTGAGAATCTGCATCGTTAACAAGCTCCCAGGTGATGCTGATGCTGCTGGTCTGCAGACTCCACTTTCAGTAGCAAGAATCTAAAATTTTAGATTCTAAATCACATACAGGCATGTCTTGGAGATATTGCAGGTTTGGTTGCAGACCACCACAATAAAGTGAGTCACACAAATTTTTTGGTTTCCCAGTGCATATTAAAGTTAAGTTCATAATTTACTGTAGTCTGTTAAGTGTGCAACAGCATTATGTTTAAAAAAAATGTACATACTTTAATTTAAAAAATTCTTAAAAAAAAGAATTTCAACAAAGGAAAATAGTTTCTTCATTGCTAAAAAATACTAATGATCATGTGAGCCTTCAGCAAGTCATAATTTTTTTCCTGGTGGAGGGTCTTGCCTCAAAGGTGATGGCTTCTGACCGGGGTGGTGGTTGTTGAAGGTTGGGGTGGCTGTGGTAACTTTTTTTTTTTTTTTGCTGGCCAGTACAGGGATTGAACCTGGGACCTTAGTGTTATCAACACCAGGCCAGCCTGTGGGAATTTCTTAAAATAAGACAACAATGAAGTTTGCTGCATCGGTTGACACTCTCTTTCACAAAAGATTTCCCTTACCATGTGATGCTGTTTGACAACATTTTATGCACAGTAGAACTTCTTCAAAAGTGCAGTCGATCCTCTCAAACCCTGCTGCTGCTTTATCAACTAATTTAATGCAATATTCTAAATTCTTTGTTGTCATGTCAACAGTGTTCACAGCATCTTCACCAGGAGCAGATTCCATCTCAAGAAACTACTTTCTTTGCTCATCCATAAGAAGAAACTCTTCATCTGTTCAAGTTTTATCATGAGATTGTAGCAATTCAGTCACATCTTCAGGTTCCACTTCTAATTCTAGTTCTCTTGCTACTTCTACCACATGTGCATTTACTTCCTCCACTGAAGTTTTGACTCTCTCAAAGTCGTCCATGAGCATTGGAATTGACTTCTTCCAAACTCCCATTAATGTTGATATTTTGACGTCCTCCCATGAATTACAAATGTTCTTAGTGGCATCTAGAATGGTGAATCCTTTCCAGGAGGTTTCAATTTACTTCGCCCAGATCCATCAGAGGAATTGCTATCTATGGTAACGATAGCCTTACAAAATGCATTTCTTCAATAATGAGACTTGAAAGTCAAAATTACTCCTTGATCCATGGGCTGCAGAATTGATGTTGTGTTAACAGGCATGAAAACAACATTAATCTTCTTGTACATCTCCATCAGAGCTCTTCTGAGACTAGGTGCATTGTCAATGAGCAGTAATATAAATATATTTTTAATGTATTTTTATTAATATTTTTTACATTCTAGAATGCTGTTGCAGAGCAGTTGGAACGGAGGGGGAGGGGGAAAGGGGAAGGAAATGGGATGGAGGAAGGAGGAAGGAGGAGGGGTGTGATTGAGGCCTGTGGCACACCCTCCATTCCCACAAGGGAGACGGGAGAGCTTCCAGCGGTGGCTTGATCATTGCCGGGCTGGGTGCAGATGTCAGGGGGATGTGGCAAAAGCCCTTGCCCTCCACCATCCCAGCTCAGGAACCCGGGGCCCTTCTTGCTGCAGCTTGGTCGTCATTGCTGGGCTGGCTGGGCATTTTGGGGGTGTGTGTGTGGCTGAGGCCTAAGGCCCCCCACTGCCCCAGGTTGGTAGAGCCCGGGGCGCTTCCTGCTGCAGCTCAGTGACCACCGCTGGGCTGGTTGTGGGTGTCAGGGGGCCCCCACCCTTGGGACTGGTTGTGGGTGTCAGGGAGTTATGGCTGAGGCCCTCAGCTCTCTCCCCTTTCTGTCTTGGTAGCCCAGGGAACTTCTGGTCCTTCTAGGTATTATAGGTGTTCTTTGGTGAAATGAGACCTTTACTAGTTAATATCAAACTTTGTCTCTGGTTGTGGGTACTTTGTTTTTTCTTTCAGTTCTGTGTGGATTATTTGCTGTTCCACCACTCAAATTCTGTGCTGGAACTAATTTGTTGTCCTTTACTTACTTCTAAAATGGGGGAACTTCCTGTGGGGACCAGCACTTGAGCCCTGTGTTTGAGCTAAATTGCTACTTTGCTGCTGATTCCCTAAGGAAGGCTTTTTGTGCAGCAGAAGTTTTAATGGTTGACTTTATAGGTACTTCTGGCTCAGGAGAGATTCAGTGCACCTGGGTTGTGTAGAAACTCTGGTCTAGGCTCGAGTGTTCTCATCAAACTGCACCCCATGCAATTCTATATTCCTGACCAGTCTCCTCTGAGTGGTCCTATGCTGATTGGAGTGCAGATCTGCTGTCCTTGCTGTGCCCTAGTGTTTTCCCGGTGGGCCCATCTCCCCCACTGCCCATGCTGCAAACACCTTCCATGGAACGGCCATGTGCCCTAGTGTTTTCCCGGTGGGCCCATCTCCCCCACTGCCCATGCTGCAAACACCTTCCATGGGACGGCCATGTGCTGGTCCCTTGCAATGACTCACTGGCCTTTGAGTGGCTCCTTTTTTCAGTTGTTGTGGCTCCTTGCTCCTGTGTGGGTCCACAGGAACCCTCTTAGTGGTCTCGCTGGCCTGGGGGCCACCAAGGCCCTCTTCTCCCCTGCTGCCTCCAAACAACTTCATCCAAAGGGCACAGCTGTGGCTTTTGCTGGCTCCTGCTCTGAGTGCTTGGCAGCTCTAGCCTGGAAGTGGCCAGAGCTCAAAACAGTCAGATTAGTTTTTTCTTTCTCTCATTGTGGCTTCTCCTGTCTTCATGCATTCTGTAGGTCTCTCCTCCTCTTCTGCTGAGCTCTTGTGGCCCCAGCTTGTCTGTCGTTGCCTTTTTATTGTTGTAAATTGGTTGATTTGTGGGAGAGGGTGATGCTGGGGACCATCTATTCTGCCATCTTGACTGGAAGTCCAGTAATATTTTGAAAAAAATCTTTTTTATCTGAGCAATAGATCTCAACAGTAGGCTTAAATAATTCAGTAAATCATGCTGTGGACAGATGTGCTGTTGTCCAGACTTTGCTGTTTCATTTATAGAGCACAGACAGAGTAGATTTAACATCATTCTTAAGGGCCCTAGGATTTTCAGAATGGTAAATGTGCATTAGCTTCAACTAAAGACACCAGCTACCCCTCACAATAGAGTCAGCCTGTCCTTTGAAGCTTTGAAGCCAGGCATCGAGTTCTCTCTAACAGTCAAAGTCCTAGATGAAATCTTCTTCCAGTATAAGGCTGTTTCATCTACATTGAAAATATATTGTTTCGTATAGCCACCTTCATCAATGATCTTAGCCAGATCTTCTGGAAAACCCGCTGCAGCTTCTACGTCAGCATTTGCTGCTTCACCTTGCACGTTGTTGTTCTGGAGACGGCTTCTTTCCTTAAACCTCATGAACAAACCTCTGCTAGCTTCCAGCTTTCCTTCTGCAGCTTCCTCACCCCTCTCAGCCTTCACAGAAAAGAAGAGAGTTAGGGCCTTGTTCTGGATTATGCTTTCACTTAAGAAAATATTGTGGCTGGTTTGATCTTCTATCCAGACCAGTAAAACTTTCTCCATATCAGTAGTAAGACCTGTTTACCTTGTTATCATTCACGTGTTCACTGCAGTAGCACTTCTAATTTCCTTCAAGAACTTTTCCTTTGTGTTCACAGCTAAGTGTTTGGCCCAAGAGGCCTAGCTTTCAGCCTATCTCAGCTTTTGAGATGCCTTCCTCACTAAGCTTCATCATTTCCAGCTTTTGATTTAAAGTGAGAGACGTGTGACTCTTCCTTTCACTTGAACGCTTAGAGGCCATTAGGGTTATTAATTGGCCTAATTTCAATACTGCCGTGTCTCAACAATAGAGAGGCCTAAGGAGAGAGAGACTTGGTAACAGCCAACTGGTGGAGCAATCAGAATACACACATTTATTGATGACGTTTGCTGTCTTATATAGGCACAGTTTGTGGAGCCCCAAAACAATTACAATAGGAGTGTTGAAGATCACTGATCACAGATCACCATGACAGACATAATAATAACGAAAAAGTTTGAAATAGTGAGACAATTACCCACCTGTGACACAGAGACACGAAGTGAGCACACGCTGTTGGAAAAATGGCACCAAAAGACTTGCTTGATCAAGGTTGCCACAAACCTTCAATATGTGAAAAACATGAAGTGTAATCAATGAAGTATGCCCGTATATGTGGCTTTTAAGAATTTTTCTTAAGGAAGAGCTGACTAGGGGACTCCCCAGATCAAAACTTGCTTATTCGCTCTTCATTCTTTTTGTTGATCACAGTTTGGCTGGTAATGCTCTCATAGCTCTGATCACATTTAGTCACGGTTAGTTGTTAAATGTTGGCTTTCTCATCACACTGTGAGTTCACTCCTTTTAGCTACTGTGTCTTATTAAATTTAATACTCCTAGCACTAAATTCTTAGGAGGTATTTCAAAAGGCATGTGGGTTAATAAGGCACCATTTAAATAAATTATGGTCAATTTATACAATAGAATATTATGTAGCATTACAAAAAGGAGGCAGATCTATATGCATTGCTGCCAGAAGAGGATTTCCTCACTCAGCCTTGAGATAACATGGAAGAGCTTCCTGGAAGTCAAATCTTAAGGACGAGCAGCAAGGGAAATAAGAGGGATTCCTGGTAAGTCAGTGAGAGAAAAGCATACATCATCAGCTTTGTGGGGACAATTGCTCACCCATACGTTGGAAACCACAGGACAATCCTTTCATGGAGGAATAGAGCAATAGGCACCAGACCCCAGAGCCCAACGGGGCAGAGTGAAGAGACTGGAGTGTGGCTGGAGTCACATGGAGTACCCCAGAGAGACCCCTCCTGTGCTCCACATCCCTTCATGATCCCCACACTTCAGTGCACCCCACTCTGTGCTATGACTATATGCCCTTCTGTTCCAGCCCTCTCTAGACAGGGAGGTCGGCAAGTTTCCACCAGGCTTTGAAAAATAACCTGTGTTCAGGGTGAAGAAAATGACATTTCTTCATCTTCAATTCTCTTATTTATATTTGCAATGGGTACTACATTTCAAGGCCACATAACTCAGGAATTGCAAAATTGAAATGTCCTTTGTCTTCTAAAAATGACCTTAGTCACCCCAAACCTCTGCAGCAGACACTGTTGATAGCCCATTATATCCCCTCAGCATTCATTATTCCAGTACATGCTAACCTATGGCTTCCTACCACACCCCTTTGCCTGAAGATGTTCTCTGGCCACTCCTGATAGATAGGGTGGGCTGGGAGGACCAGAGAGTTGACCCAGAAGCAGACTCAAGTAAGACCCACCCAGCTTCCTCGTTCCATTGATGGTGGGTGAGAACTCCAAGGGATGCTCTCCGCAGTCTCATAGACATCACAGGTTGAGCCCCAGTTGCCCACAGTGGTAATCTGCTCATCAGCACCCGCTTTATGGGATGCCTTCCCTCTGCTGTCTCATTTCCCCACTCCCTTATCAGTATTTTTTGAGACCACCTCCCAAATAAGCCACTTGTGCTCTCAAATCTTTGTCTCTGCTTCCGGGGTAGTCCAAACCAAGACAGCCCTCTTTCCCACCCAAATTCAGTCATTTGTGGGCAAATGTTATTTGCAGATATTTTAGTCATTTAAAATTTAAACTAAGTCAGTTTAGGATTTTCCTCCAGCCCCCATGGTTCTGTATAACCCTGGCTGCCAGAATTCAGGGAACAAGAGAAGGAGGAGGGTTGGAGTGTCAACATTCACTATGTGGACAGATTTTTGCTTATTTTCCAGTTTTCAGTAGGGTACCTCCTGCCCTCAGCTGTACCTGGTGTCTCCACTTTGTTCTCTGCAAGGAAAGATCCTCCAGTCTTCAGCCAGTACTGAGGAGGAGAATCTAGGTGTCTGTTTGCTTTGTAACCAGACTCTCAGCCTCATTCTACGTTCAGCATCACTCTCAATCCTGCTGCCAATAATGCCTGAAACTTTCAGGAGTCCTTTTGAGGAATGGGGCCTGCTCCTTGGGTTTCCCCACTACTGACTTTGGATCCCACTTTCTCAAGTCTGCTAATGCAGTTTCCACTCATCCTGCTGCTACCCAGCTTCCAAAGCACAGTGGCTGTCACTGCCTCTCCCGCTGTCTTTATTTTTGTGGTTATGCCTTTTCAAAAGTCTTTTTATTGTTGTTGTTTGGGTAGGGTTCAGGGAGGGTTAGGAGATCATTGCTGTGTTCATTCCATACCCAGCTTCCAAAGCACAGTGGCTGTCACTGCCTCTCCCGCTGTCTTTATTTTTGTGGTTTTGCCTTTTCAAAAGCCTTTTTATTGTTGTTGTTTGGGTAGGGTTCAGGGAGGGTTAGGAGATCATTGCTGTGTTCATTCCTTTATTTTAAGTTAGAAAACTCCAACTTACTTCTTTTTGCCAAATATTTCTTTATACTGCCCAATCTGGAAGTTGGCAATGGCCATAGAGTGGCTCCCCACCTCACAGAGCACTGGATCTTGGTCCTGGCTGGGCCTTCAGAATACCTGGGAGCTTATTAGATATATAGACACCGGGGCTTCACTTCCAGAGGTTCTGATTTCAAACCTTGAGCGGGGCCTGGGAATCTATATTTTAACATGTTCTACAAATGATGCTTGAGGATTATTGCAGAAGAGAAACTCCCTGTACAACTCCCTGATGGATGGTGTCAACCAGGTCTTAGCTCACACCTTCACTGGCAGGTTGTGCAAATAATTAGATGATTCTGAATATTAGTAAGTGATTATATATATATATGTGTGTGTGTATATATATATGTATATATTTATATTTATATCTCAACTCTGTGCACTGGCAGGTTGTGCAAATAATTAGATGATTCTGAATATTAGTAAGTGATTATATATATATGTGTGTGTGTATATATATGTATATATTTATATTTATATCTCAACTCTGTGTTTGGGAAACCTGCCGTTGTTCTTAGTTCTACTCCTTGAGACTATGCCCACAGGCATGATTACTATTGGTAGCCTTCAGATATTGGAGGCAGCTACTCTCTTCACTTCTCCCTCTGGCCTCCTCTTTTCTTGGGTGAACTCTCCTACTATTTCTTCCTAAGTGTGTTTTTCAGACCTTTCACCATCCTGGGTAGCTACTTCTGGGAACCAACACCAGTTTATCAACATCCTTCATGGAAATGTAGTGCTCCAGATGGAACTCAGTATTCTCAGTGTCTGAACTTCAGAGAACAGGGTGGTTGATGTATCCCTAAAAATCATTCTTTTTGTATACTAATGTGGCCTTTGAGGACATTGTTTTGTTTCACTTTTAATAATCAGCCCATATTACTGATTCAGTTTGCTCTTGGAACCAGATGCCTTCCCCCAGTGAGATCTTCCATCTAGGCCCTTTAAGTCAGGCCTCCCAGTGTTACACTCAACCATGGACTCTCTAACAATGTGTTGAGTGAATACATGAATGAACCTTAACAGAAAGTTTAAGTGGCCTTTCCTGATGTCATGGAATTTTGGTGAAGTCCTAAAGGTGAGGAGAGCAGGTGAAAATTACCCCCACTTTCCAAAGAAAGGTTCTAGAATGCACCTGGTGAGATGTGGTTACCCCCATTCAAAGAGAGGTGCTAGACACACCTATTCCAGCCTTACTAAAAAATATTAGAACAGGTTCAGTGGCCATCAACTCCTTCTCCTACCTCCAGTCTTTATGAGAAGACTGTATATTTGAAATGATTAGTGGAAAGTTACTGCAAAAAAGACCTTAGTCTAATGGGGGCTGCTGCGGTATTTCCTTTCTTTTTACCATGGCTCTGTCTACACTCCTCCGATGTGGCCTCTTACTTCCTGGCTAGTGGCCTGCTGAGATGCACAATCCTATGGTTCCATCTTGGTGTAGCCAGGGGGAAGAGGAAGGTGAGAGTTCTTGGGAGAACCTGGACTTAGGGGACTTGTGTGAAACAGGGTCTGAAACCCACGTTTTGCCAGCTTGTGCTAAAGGCAGAATGCTAGTTGGTGCTGCCTGGATGGCAGGGTGAGAAGATGAGAATACCCGACACTAAATATGGCAAGGAGGGGTGAGTGAATACCACTGGAGGTCACCAGGTTTAAGTGGTCTTGATGGGAGCTTCCCCAAGAAGTGAGGGGACCTCAGCAGGAGGAGGTTTGAGATGGACTGGTGGGGCAAGAATCACAAAGGAGGGGCACATGAGGTTATGCAGGGAGAACCTCGCCCACACCAGAGAACTGCACAGTATGGAGGCTCACATGGAGACACCTTCAAAGGACCCACTGATGCACCCCACCAGGAGCCAGGTTGAAAGCCTGCCATATACGGAAGGCCTCTCCAGCCAAGGGATACCCACAAACAGCACTAGCTATGTAGATTGATGCTTCTCTATTTTCCCCAATCCCTCCTTCTTTTACTTTGTCCCAGAGCAGGGAAGAGGTGAATGAACAGCAGAAGAACAACTCATAGTCCCCTTCCTCATTGCAAGGTGTATTAGTCTGTTTCTGTTGCTTATAACAAAATATATAGAACTGGGTGTTTTGTAAAGAAAACAAAATTTATTGCTTACAGTTCTGAGGCTGGGAAGCCCAAAGTCCAAGGAACACATCCGGTGATGGTGACAGTGACCCTTGCATTGCAAGACTGTGGACTCAGAGAGAGCAGAGAGATACCTCCTCATGTGTCCTCCTTTTAAAGTCCTCAGAACCACGCCCATGACCACCATTATTAATCCATTTACTATGACATCGTCCTATAATCTAATCACTTCTTCAAGGCCCCACCTTTCAATTATCATAATAGGATTTCTCACCCTCAACTGTTAATAGTGGGGATTAAATTTGGGGGGGACATTCAACCCAGGGAACAAGGCCTTGAGCCACAGGTTAGGTATAAGCTGGAAGGAGAATCAATGCTTAGAATTGAATATGAAATTGGAGTTTTGATTTGGACTGGATTGGACGTGCTTTTCAATAACTAAAAAATGAATCAATATCAGAATGAGACAGGTCTTGTTGAAAGTGATCGATCCATCTCAGATGTTTTCTAAGGGTAGGATAGCAATTTTTAAGAAAGGGATGGGTGGATAATTGAAGCCATTTCCTGTTTGAGCCTCAGCAAGCTCAGCATATTTAATATTGAATGAATGAATGGATTCAGGACTGGTGATAATGGTTTCCTATCATTGTGCACTTCAGTTCCCAGAGAGCTGCTAGTTTCTTGGACTCCTGAGGTCATTTGGTCAGATCATTTATTCGTTCATTCATTTATTCAGCCTTCAATTGGATTCTCGCCTTGTGCCTAGCATTGGGCTAGGCCCTTGAGGTCCTGAGTGAGTGAACCAGGCCCTTGACATCCAGGAGCTTGCCTAGCTCTTGGAGGAGGAGGAGATTCTGCTGAGCTCCAAAGGATAGCTCAGGCCTGAGCTGGGAGAAAAGAGAGGGTGTCTGTTCAAGATAGGAGTGCTATCTTTTGGAGGTTGGGCTTCCTGACATCTGCTCTGGCCCTGGCTTCCTCAGTCATTCATTCAAAAAATATGTATTGTGGGCTGGCAGTTTGCTCAGTTGGTTAGAGCACAGTGTTATAACTCCAAGGTCAAGGGTTCAGATCCCTATACTGGCCAGCTGCAAAAAAAAAAAGAAAAAAAAAAAAAAGAAAGTGTGTATTGAGCACCTACCTACTTTCAGGGTAGTCTGCTTGGCATCTTTCTTAGAGGGATCTTTCCAGTGGGCAGATCATCCAGCAGGACCAGTCTATTCTCACTCTCTTAGAAATTCAGATGGCAAAGAGGTAGTGTGGGTTAGATGTTTTAGAAACTCTATTTTCTGATTATTTACTTCTCTGACTTCCCCGGTTGCTCCTTAGTGCTCTGCCGACTTCATACTGAACCTGGAAAACAGGGCAGGGCCTCATTTTGCTGAATACCCTCAGGGGAATGAGGAAGGGTCTGTGGTGGTCATGGAGTTCCTCCCAATCTGGCCACTGGAAATAGAGTTTCCAGATAGAGTTGCAGTATTTGGACATACTTATCCCAAAACATTATTTGTTGTTTATCTGAAATTCAAATTTAGCTGGGTGTCTTGTATTTTAATTGGTAAATCTGGCAGCCCTACTTGGGGAAGGCTCTCTGCCCTGAGAAAGATTGAGTGTCATCTGTTAGGTTTTCAAGAGGCCTCTTCCCCTACAAATCTTCCCCCCTGTGGGCGGGCCCAGCTGGACCCTGCTATTCACTCCTCTCCTGGCCCTCAGGGAGTGGATGGCCAATGCGAGTACCTCAAATTGAGGACAGGAGCCCTGGGCTCTAACCATGGTCACCAGCACCAGGTGCTGTGACCTCACACATGACAGTCTGCCTCTCTGGACAGACCCCGTGTCTCCCACATAATTATCCCCAACCTCCCTCCCCCTCCTCCCTTCCCCTCACTCCACTTTGTAGCCCATACAAAAAAACTAGACTTGCATCTCTCACCATACACTAAAATCAACTCAAAATGGATTAAAGACTTAAGTATAAGACCTAAAACTGTAAAATTATTAAGGTAAAATATAGGTGAAACACTCCAGCAACTAGGTCTGGGCACAGACTTTATGAACAGGAGCCCAAAAGCACAAGCAGCAAATGGCCTGGGAGTTTTATGCCCTTCCCCCAAACTCCTCCCTTCCTAGCCCAGGACAGCGTGGGAGTGCAGAAGTTCCACTCCCCAAGTGGAGACAGAGTCCGAGGTGTAACATATGCTGCTGAGCTCCCCGTGGATCAGGTGGAGGCTGAGGCTCCACCTGAAGTGCCCCCTTACGTGGCTTCCTCCCCTTCTGTGTCCTGCTTCCCCCATTCTCTTAATGGTTTCTTCTTAATTAATTCATTAAGGGAGCTATTATTCTTCATTAATCACTTACACCTGAGTACCCATCTCAGGATCAGACTCTGATCTAGGTGCGACGGTGGGGTGACCCAGCATCTGAACCCCAGGAAGACATTCCCCTGAACACCCAGGTTCTCAGAAAGGATGAGACTCAGAGGAGCTCAGCTTCAACAGCTGTGCCCCAGTGCAGAATGACCATTTAGAAAAGACCCAGATCTCCGGAGGAGGGAGGAGGCGTGGACGGTAGGAGCAGGGGCTCCTAGAGATGGGCATCATGGTCTCCAGTGTTCGTGTCCTCACCTGGGGATCTCTGAAGCGATTTACACGTGAGACCTTGATTCACTACTGCTCAGGGACATGTGGTTTAGACTCAGACAAATCTGGTTCATGTCCCACTTATTTATTTATTTTTAATTGTGTATATTTAAAGTTTACAACCTAATGGTTTGAGATACACACACACACAGTGAAATGATTACCCCAGTCAAACAAGTTAACATGTTATCTTTTTTAGATAGTTATCTCTTTTTAGATAGTTTATCTCACATAGTTATTTTTTTTTTTTTTTTTTTGGTGGTGGTAAGAGTACCTAACGTCTACTCTTTTAGCAAATTTCCAGTATACAATATTATTAATATAATAGTCATTATGCTGTACATCAGATCTTTTATCCTGTATAACTGAGACTTTGTGCCCTTTGGCCTACGTCACCCCATTTCTCCCCTCTCCCCGGTGACCACTGGTGCACTCTCTACATCTGTTTGCTCAAGTGGCCCACTTCTGTCCCTTCCTAGCAGAATGACCCGGGGCAAGCTGCTTGACCTCCCTGAGTGTTAGTTTCCTCATCTGTAGAATGGGACTAATAGTGGTTCATACCTCAGAGGACAGCTGAGAAGGTTCAGTGGGCTAGTGTATGTGCCTGTTATGGTGAGTGTGTTGCTTCTGGTCCCTGAGTCTTGGTGTTAACATAGAACAGAAGCCCACCCCCTCTTTTACCAAGATGTCTTTCCAAGGTGGGACATGCCAACTGCTAAATAATGCAGCCAGCCTGTGATTTTTACAAGAGTTGTTATAGCAACCATATATATATAGGCACTAAATTGGCAAAGAACATGAAGTTGGGGCTATGTGACAACAAAAAGTGATGGGGATGACATAAATAAGCATACAAAAAAAGAGGAAGGAACTGAGAATATGAGAAGCAGGTGCAGAAACACATATTAAGGGTGAGATAACTGTGTGTCACCCTCGGCGGGAGCGCCGCCGTGCTCCCAAGCGCCGCACTCTACTGAGTGTGCCACCGGGTCGGCCCAGCAACCATATTTTAAAAGGCACTAAATTGACAAAGAACATGAAGTTGGGGCTATGTGACAACAAAAAGTGATGGGGATGACATAAATAAGCATACAAAAAAAAAAAGAGGAAGGAACTGAGAATATGAGAAGCAGGTACAGAAACACATATTAAGGGTGAGATAACTGTGTGTCCAAGAGGGGGTTGGGAATCTGTCCCTGATCTGGACAGAATGAGGGGCGTGAGGTTGGAATGGGCACTGTTACACAGTCTTGGCTGTAGCCCCCCCCACTTCCCCCATCAGTGTTGCTTGAGCCCTTCTGCTCCTTGTGGTACCCCCTGGAAGGAGAAGAGGGACTATCTCCCTCCACTGTCCCAGGCAAATGGACCAGAGGGTCCTGCCTTGGGCTTTTTAGTCCTGTGGTCTTCCTCCCTTTTGCTTCTGTCCCACCTACCTGCATCTCCACTGGGAGCGTTGTGGGAGAAGGCATGCCTTC
>NW_007731429.1:126345-127600 GCF_000696425.1 Galeopterus variegatus | reverse complement strand
AATTAGGATCCTAATTTGGGTGGGATTGGTTTTCTGAGACAGCAGGAATACAGATTGGAGGGGAGAAGAAGAGTAGAATAAACTGGGGAGATACAGGGTCAGGGCCCAGGGATCAAGCCCAGAAGTAGAGCTGGGACACTGGTCTAAATTACAGGTCATTGTTCCTAGTACATATAGGTGCTGAAACCTGGGAGACGTCCATCTGGGGAGGGGAGGAGGCAGGGGGCTCTGGGCAGACTCATTGTGGGCACAGTTGCTTCTTCACTCTGGAAAATCCTTCTGCATCCAGCAGGGCTCAGTCCTGAGGGGGCGGGGAGCCCAGAACCAGCCAACGGGCTCAGTCATTAGGGCAGGTGCTGCCAGAGAAACTGGAGTAGGTAATGTGAAGGCAGGAGGCTTAGCTTACTCTTATGGCCTTGGAGCCTGAGCACGGATGAGACCAGGGGCAGGCAGGAAAGGACAGAAATCAGCTGGTGATAGATGTGTGGTGACAGAATCTTTGCCCACGAATTATGCAGTTTTGACCTGCTCATTGGTGTTAGTAGGGGAAGGAAGGGATTATTATGATAAAGGTGGGTAAAGACACCTGAAAGTCAGTATCTCTGGCACAGGAAGGATGATTGCAGAATACGTTTAGGAAGCGAGTTGCTGGTGTTATGCATAGTGGAGAAATTCTGTTGGTAATTCAGGTTGAGCATCCCTAATCTGAAAATCCAAAATCTGAAGTGCTCCAAAATTTGAAACTTTTAAATTTAATTTAATTTTTATTTTTTATCAAAACATAATTGATTGTACATATCTGTGGGATACAGTGTTGAATGTGAATACCTGTGTGCAAT
The DNA here is from genome assembly GCF_000696425.1 of Galeopterus variegatus. NCBI lineage: Eukaryota > Metazoa > Chordata > Mammalia > Dermoptera > Cynocephalidae > Galeopterus > Galeopterus variegatus. Next base: position 126,761 of record NW_007731429.1, on the reverse strand, counting down.
ACGTGATGCTCAAATCAGGGTAATTAGTATATTCAACATTACACAGTTTAATCAGTTCTTGTGGCTCTTCACCAGTTTCTCACTAACTCCCCTCTCCTTCCTACCCCTTTTCCACCTCTGGTGGCCTCAGTTCTGTTCTCTCCTTTAGAAAGTTCAATGAATTGTATTTTTCTTTCTTCTCTTAAATTTAATTAACTAATTAATTATTTTTTAGTTCCCACTTATGAGTGAGAACATGTGGACTTTTTCTTTCTGTGCCTGGCTTATTTTGCTTAATATATTTTTCTCCAAGTTCATCCATATTGCTGTGAATGGCAGAATTTCATTCTTTTTGATGGCAGAGCAGCATTCCATTGTGTAGATATGCCTCAGTTTTCTTATCTAGTCATCTGTCAATGGACATTTAGGTTGGTTCC
>NW_007731429.1:123431-126162 GCF_000696425.1 Galeopterus variegatus | reverse complement strand
GTGTAGATATGCCTCAGTTTTCTTATCTAGTCATCTGTCAATGGACATTTAGGTTGGTTCCGACTTTTATCTACAAAATTCAAAACTTTTTGACATCTGACTCTTTGAGAGCTGATGTGATGCTGCAAGTGGAAACTTGCACACCTGAGCTCAGGTGATGGATCGCAGTCAAAATGCAATCGTGCAACACCTGGTTTATTCCGTGTCCCTATGGGAAAAGAGACCCTCCCAGCCCCCTTCAACTATGATTTCCCCATGCAGGCATGCCCACAAAGGGCAATAAAATGGCACTTGTGCCGGCCAGATGTGCCACCAGCAGGTTCCCTATGATGTCCCACATGGGAACAATAAGTATTGTTAAGTAATTATGTGTGAATTAAGTGTAGGAAAATGATTGCTTATGGTAACATAAATTCAGAGTCAGAAGTGATGGCGATATCAAACAACCACAGACTGTCTGCATGCACAGCTGAGATGGTGACACCTTTGCTTTCTGATGGTTTAATGCACACGAACTTTGTTTCATGTACAAAATTATTAAAAATATGGTATAATTCAGCCTATGTGTATAAGGTGTATATGAAACACGTATGAATTTTATGTTTAGACTTGGGTCCCATCCTCAAGATATCTCATTATGTACATGTAGATATTCCAAAATCCAAAAAATTCCCAAATCTGAAACACTTCTGGTCCCAAGCATTTTGGATAAGAGATACGCAATCTGTATACAATATTTAAGTGGGCTTGGGTAGAGTCACCCAGTGGCCAGCCTCCAAGCCTCCCGGCCTCCTGACAGGCGAGTTTCTCTTACATCTTCATGAGGTGTCCACCTGGCCTCAGTAGCCAGGGCATCATGGCTCCTAGGCTCACCTGTGCTCCCTCTACTTCAGGACTCCTGGGTCCTGCTGGTGACCAACCGCTCCACCAACCCCAGATGCTGCTTCCTCTGCTCAGGCATCAGTACAGGGTGGTAGGGGGCAGGCCACAGTTGCCTTTTCTGTCCTACCCCTTTTTTCTCTTTCGGCACCTCCATAATAGAGTGTAAGGGTAGGTAGGAAGTGTAAATTTTTGGTTAAAAAAGTCAGTGTGTAAAAATCTCACTTTATTTCTCTATAACTCAGATTAAATTAGCTGTTGAGTCTTGATTTTTACATTTTGGAGAAAACTTGATTTTGCCAATTCCTGTATATTACATGCATCTTTATCTGGGGCTTTATATCCTATTTTATTGGTCTATCTTTCCCTGAATACCCTGCTTTTTTAATTACTATAGTTTTATAATAAATATTGCTCTCTGGTAAAATAAGTACCTTCTTCAAAAATTTGTCGCAGCTTGAATTTCAGGATACTCTTGCCCAGTTCTCTATTGATTTTTGTATCTGGCTCTTATAGCTAACTACCTTGCTGTACTCTTTTACTAGCTGTAGGGAAAATATAGGAAAATGGTCAGGGTCCCACAGACGTTCAGAATCTTGCTGAGCATTTGATGTAAATATGCACGTGCGCCCAGGTGTTCCTTGGTTATTGTCTAATGTAATTGCGCATGTGCACCCAGGTGTCCTGGGTTATGGACTAAAGTATAAAGGACCGGTGGCTCTGATCCACGGTGCCCCCCACCCCCGGGATGGGCCACTGGGAGTCTGCCACCACCACTTGATCTGCCACCAGCTGCCACCACTGCCGAAGAAGCTGAGGACTGAGTTTATGTCGTCTGCCAATGGCTCCCGGGATCTTTCCCAATTACCTAGCTTGTAGACCTGCGTGTGAGGGGTCTGGTGACTCAGCCTGGAATATGAGGGGTCTGGTAACCCAGCCTGACCTGTGAGGGGCTTGTGACCCAGTGTGTACAATGGGTTTGAAGGGTCTGAGCCCTAACCCTAGCAATACAATTGTCTAAGTCGGCAGGGATTCTGACATTAACCCCAACCAGACAATTAGTGTAGCTATTGCTGTAACCAGACACTAGCTCTATTGGTTTTTACCAGATTCTTTTGGATTTTCTGTGTGGACAATCACATCTGCAAATTAATGAAAATGGCATTTTTTTGGGTCTAATTCTCAATAATTTTCCTTGTCTTATGCTGACTTCTAGCACAGGCATGAGAGCAGACATTTGCATCTTGTTCTTGCCTTTAAGGGAATACCATCTGCCTTTTAACTCTCATCATGGGACTCTCCACTCACTTTTTTAGAAACTCCTTTGCTTACCCAAGGTGTTTGCCCCACCTGGAATCCACCCGTTTCCTCCCAGCCCTACTTTTCCTGGTCCTGAGAAGCTCTGTCTATGAGAATGCCCTGAGGGCTCCAGAAGGGCAGTGACAGGTGGCTTTTGACATTCTAGGTCCCGTGGGGCAGCCCAGGATGAGCTCTTCCTTCCAGGTCTGTTCTCCATCTGCATGTTTTGCAGGCGAGCCTCTTCCCTCTTCCCAGTGAGCGGCTGTTGAATGACATGAGAAGGGACGTGACTATGCTTTCTCTCTCTCTCTCTCTCTCTCTCTCTCTCTGTCTCTGTCTCTCTCTGTCTCTGTCTCTCTCTCTGTCTCTCTGTCTCTCTCTCTCTGTCTGTCTCTCTGTCTCTGTCTCTCTCTCTGTCTCTCTGTCTTTCTCTCTCTCTGTCTCTCTGTCTTTCTCTCTCTCTCTGTCTCTCTGTCTCTGTCTCTCTCTCTGTCTCTGTCTTTCTCTCTCTCTGTCTCTCTGTCTTTCTCTCTCTCTCTGTCTCTCTGTCTTT
>NW_007731429.1:120765-121741 GCF_000696425.1 Galeopterus variegatus | reverse complement strand
TTGTGCAGGCTAAAGCTACATAGGCAATAATATGGGTTAGAGTCACAATTTTTATAACACTAGCACCCAAAGCTGTATCTTGTGACAAAGTTCGACCTTAGAAGAAACAATCAATTCTTATTATTCAAGGTAGTTGTTTTCTATAAAGTCATCTAGGTCACTGAATTAGTGAATCCTGAACCATTGCTCATAGCAGAAGTACAGGGTTAGGTTCCTGCAAGCAACTGGTCACATTTTTGTTAACAGATTGATATATAACCTCGTTTTGTGTGTTTCTGTTTAAAGACACCTTGTTTAATATATAATATTGACACTGAACTCACAGACACCACCACTATAACTTAATTCTGAACAAAGCTTGTCTAACACACATGTTTTCTCTGTAAGCACATCACAGTCCTCTAGTGCTTCAGAACAACAGACAGCACTTCCATACAATGTTGGGTCCGTTTTATTTATTTACTCCTTTTTTCATTTATCTATTTTCTTTTCCTTATTTCCTTTCTTTGGGATCATTTTAAACAGCAAAACCACCAACAAAAAGCACAAAAATGCAGAAGCCGTGTCACTAAATAGACCTTGAGAAGGGCACTTGTTCCCAGGTGAGAGCTGAAACAGGGAGGCAGCTCGCTTGGCCTCAGCTGGGAACATGTGCGTTAGATGACTTAGACTTCCCCCACTTTGTGTGTGCACATAAATGACTGCGAAAGCACCATGAGTACTGATTTTGGGGCTACAAATCAATTTTAGTTAGTGAGAAAATTCACAAATACCAAATCTGGGAATAATGATGATCAATTGTATATAGAAAAAAGGTTGTACATTAAACAAACTTTATTTTTAAAAATTCTTTTAAGCTTTCTAAGAAATACATATTTTTAAAAAATAGATGTTATTCTTTGAACATCTCCTGGATGAAGTTAAGTGCCATGTGCTCCCAATAGCTCTTAATGAGGGAACCCTGTTAACAACCCAC
>NW_007731429.1:116522-119641 GCF_000696425.1 Galeopterus variegatus | reverse complement strand
CTCTGACCTCCTGGACTCTGCCTATTCCACTGGCCTTTTTTTGCTCTCCCTAGACTTGGCCCTTAGGCTCCCTTGACCAGCAGTATTACTCTGTCCCTTTCTGGACCACCTGTCATGTGCTTTCCAGATCAGCCTCATTCTATGTCCATCCGCACTGATGTTAAGACAGGAGGGTAAATATCCAGCCAGAGGGATGTAGTCTGGGGAGTACCAAACTGCTTCCTGATTATTCACCTTTAAAGACAGTAATGGGACGGGTACCTGGATGCATCAGTTTCCTACTGCTACTGTAACAAATCACCACAAACTTAGTGGCTTAAAACAGCGCAAACTTATTCTTGGACAGGTCTGGAAGTCAGAAGTCCAAAATGAGTTTATGAGGCTAAGATCAAGCTGACAGCAGGGTTGCATTCCTCCTGGAGTCTCCAGAGAAGAATTCGTCCCTTGCTTTGATTTTCAGCTTTTAGAATCTTTTCCCTTTTCCTTGGCTTGTGGCTCCTTCCTCCATCTTCAAAGTACCTCATTCCAACCTCTGCTTTTGCCATCACATCTCCTTTTTATGACTTTGTTCTTCTTGCCTTTCCCTTATAAGGATGCTTGTGAGCCCATTGGGCTCACCCAGATAATGCAGGATTACCTCATCTCCAGATGCTTAACTTAATCGCACATGTGAAGTCCCTTTTGCCAGAAGTTTACATATTCACAGGTTTTGGGGATCAGGATGTGGACATATTCGGGGAGGGGTTTATTACTCAGCCTACCCCACTGGGGAATAACAGGCTCACTCAGAGTCACTTCATTGGATTTGCGAATCCGACAGTAGGAGATGTTTTTAGCTAAATCCTGCTTGGAGCAAAGAAGGCAGGCTCATGTGGAGTAATTTGAGAGTCAGAAACATCAACATGATGTGTGTTTATGATACTATAATAAGAATAACCTTGGACCTGAAGCTGGGATTGCCCCTTCATTCAGTGATGCCTGGAAAGCAGTAACCTAATCATAAAACAAAAATGCTTTTGTGAATATGCGGAATCTAAAAATGTTGAACTCAGGCTGGCCGGCCGGCTCAGTTGATTAGTGTTTAATCCGTATACTGGCCAGCCAAAAAAAGTTAAGCTTGTAGAAGAAAAGTGTAGAATGATGGGTACCAGGGGCTGGACAAGGGGGGTGGCAGGGAGGGTGGTTGGGGAGATGCTGGTGAAGGGGTACAAAATTCTGGTTAGGAGGAGTAAGTTCAAGAGATCTATTGTACAACATGGTGACTATAGTTAATAACAATGTATTGTATTCTTGAAATATGCTGAAAGTAGGTTTTGTGTTCTCACCACAGAAGTGAGGTAATGCTTATGTTATTTAGCTTGATTTAGCTGTTCCACAATGTATACATATTTCAAAACACTACATTGTACACCATACATATATACAATTTTTATTTGTCAATTTAAAAAAATAAATTTTTAAAATGAGGTTGTGGAAGAGTGCGACTGTGGATGGCGATGCTTTCCATGGTGAGCTGTGGACATCCCGATCTGCTTCTTTCCCTCGATCCCGCCCCCCCCTCTCTCTGCAGATGGTAGGGTCAATCGTGAGGATAATAATGGGGAAAAGGAGGAGAACTAATNTTGGGCTCACGCAGATAATGCAGGATTACCTCATCTCCAGATGCTTAACTTAATCGCACATGTGAAGTCCCTTTTGCCAGAAGTTTACATATTCACAGGTTTTGGGGATCAGGATGTGGACATATTCGGGGAGGGGTTTATTACTCAGCCTACCCCACTGGGGAATAACAGGCTCACTCAGAGTCACTTCATTGGATTTGCGAATCCGACAGTAGGGGATGTTTTTAGCTAAATCCTGCTTGGAGCAAAGAAGGCAGGCTCATGTGGAGTAATTTGAGAGTCAGAAACATCAACATGATGTGTGTTTATGATACTATAATAAGAATAACCTTGGACCTGAAGCTGGGATTGCCCCTTCATTCAGTGATGCCTGTAAAGCAGTAACCTAATCATAAAACAAAAATGCTTTTGTGAATATGCGGAATCTAAAAATGTTGAACTCAGGCTGGCCGGCTGGCTCAGTTGATTAGAGAATGGTACTGATAGCACCAATGTCTGGAGTTTAATCCGTATACTGGCCAGCCAAAAAAAGTTAAGCTTGTAGAAGAAAAGTGTAGAATGATGGTTACCAGGGGCTGGACAAGGGGGGTGGCAGAGACGGTGGTTGGGGAGATGTTGGTTAAGGGGTACAAAATTCTGGTTAGGAGGAGTAAGTTCTAGAGATCTATTGTACAACATGGTGACTATAGTTAATAACAATGTATGGTATTCTTGAAATATGCTGAGAGTAGGTTTTGTGTTCTCACCACAGAAGTGAGGTAATGCTTATGTTATTTAGCTTGATTTAGCTGTTCCACAATGTATACATATTTCAAAACATTACATTGTACACCATACATATATACAATTTTTATTTGTCAATTTAAAAAAATAAATTTTTAAAATGAGGTTTTGGAAGAGTGCGACTGTGGATGGCGATGCTTTCCATGGTGAGCTGTGGACATCCCGATCTGCTTCTTTCCCTCGACCCCGCCCCCCCACTCTCTGCAGATGGTAGGGTCAATCGTGAGGATAATAATGGGGAAAAGGAGGAGAACTAATTTCCAGAATTCATACGCGGCTGCTTCTGCATGACACAAGGACCGTTTGCTGAAATGAAATCAAAACGCAGCACCTCAGGCACCCTGTCTGGGTGAGATGCCAGACCGTGCATGAGGCCTTTCGTGAACTTTCCTGCTGGCTGAGGTCACTCGAACAACTCGACAAATGAGGAAATCACCGAAGTGTTTGCCGTCCACCCACAGCCCATTTGGGGGCTCAGATCATTGATAATCTTGCCTTCTTTAGGTGCCATCAAGTAATGGATAAAATCTTTAGATGGACAAAGAATCTTTTTTTTTTTTTTCCTTTTTGTCTTTTTCCGTGTCCAAGTAACGGGTTCGCAACCCTCGGTGTCGCGCCCGTACCGCACTCAGTCAGTGAGCGGGAACTGGTCTCCACATGGGATCCGAACCCTGGGTGGGAGCGCCGCCGCGCTCCCAAGCGGTGCACTCTCCA